>NC_135779.1:11317562-11357432 GCF_028453695.1 Augochlora pura
AAGAACACGAGGAAATCCGTTCAGCGATTCTCGTGGGCCCAACCCTTTAATCTTCGTTCCCAAGAATTAAACACGATTTGATTCTTCGTGGATCACAAGGGCCGGGAATCAAAGAGGCCTGGCGATGAGAGAAGTTCAACGAACTGTCCCAGATATTGTCGTAAAATCTCGGCGTTACACTCTTGATCACGTAGCCAGAGAGTGTGGGCGGCCGATGAAAGAAAGATGCACACAGAGGACCGGCGTTTTGCAAGCCCTCTTTTCGAGCGTGTATGCACGTTCGATCCGATCAGTCTCGAATAAATCTCTGCGCCAAGTACGATCGAGTTTACCACTCTACGGTCGACTATTCAACCTCTCAATTTTTAAATCAATTTTGGAAGTTGTCATCTTTCTCCAGTAAAAAGATCAATTAAAAACTAATTCATACTAATATAATTAGTTTAGTATTGATACTATATAATATACTACGAAAAAATGAAATTTAAGTATGAAATTTATAGGTATAAAATTAGTTATAAGATTTTAATTATAAATAATATGCAGAGTCATGATAAATTAATATTATAGTATTACATTTTCTAAATTTAAATTTAATAATATTAAAATTACTGTTATGTTATATTTTAATCGTACAATTTGCAAGTTAAAAAAAAAATGTATTTCTCCTTCAAATAATTAAAAGACGTCGGAAACAATGTAACACTATTATTAAATCTTTTTATTCTGTCGACAAATTTCCTATTTAATAATTTTTCTCGAATGTACGTAAAATCCAGAATATACTAACAACCTTTTCGAGGCTTATGATTTTGAAGGAAATTGCTGTAGTAATGTTATCAAAGAGCATATTAATAAGCTTATTGTAAAAGTCTGTTTACTATCGAGATTCAATTTGCTTTCAAAGTACAACGAGCAAAGAGGAATGAAAAATTTAGAAATACTTTTAACCTTTTCTCGAGATGCTATCTAATTTCGACGAAGCCGCAGGAATAACGTATGCAACGAAATGAGATCGAGTATGAAATATAGCAGTGAACAAAGAACAGCGATGCCATAAAAACGAAAAAATTCGCGCTGGAATACCAAGTGCGGCCATACTTCAAAATATAGGTCAGATTAGTCAGAAGTTTCGACCTCTTACCATCGTGTTCAACTGCAGTCGAAGAAAACTGGCAAAAAGTAGTGAGCACGCGAGCCTAATCTAATCAACCGATTACTTCACCGTGTTGGAACAGCCGAAACGTTGAATGACGTGGTCATGGCTGGTGCAATTTATCAACAGACACGGCCTGAAGACATTTTCTCGGATCCCACCAAGCCACGTGATACTTCTTGCGGATGCTATCTCATTCTTCTCGCATATAATTTTCGTGATTTAACATTAAAAGGAATAATATCGTCTTTATCGTAACATTTTCCACAATCAATTTTTTAATAATAAAATAAATTTAATCTATTCTCGACAGTCACGTTCGTTGAAATCATTAACAATATGGTATGGGAACGCGCGCATTAGGAAATGATTAGCTCCCATAATCACTTATGAATCACTGGTCCGGATCTCCATACGTTTCGCTACCCACTCTTTTAATTAAATTCCTTCGAAATTACGTAAGCGGCTTGTCTTAAGGCTTTGCAATGCGTAGCTAACAAGCAGAACCGAAAGAGAATTTTTTCTCCAAAAATTTATGGCTACAGCAGTTTAATATCTTTCAGCTGATAAATCTTCTTGGCGAAAAATGACGAGGTATCTTTAAAATAACAACTTTTTAGAAATAAAGTAAAACAATTGATTAATATGTCTATAGTCCAGGGATTATTATTATACATCGTTGTGCTGCACAGGAAATATTTCGGGATTTTATGAGCAGCATTCGGTGACAAAACAGAAAAATAAAAGCGAAGGTTGAATGATAATGTCCGGCACGTAATGCCATCGTTATCCTCTGAAATGAGCATTTGCAAGTTTTATGAACACGCATGTCATCCCACGTACTCGCATATTTTCTGACTGTTAAACGTCCATTTAACAATCTCAGAAAACAATAATATAAAAGCTACTTCGTCGATGAGGTCTTGATAAAATATCGATTTAAACGTAATAGCTAGCTAGAAAAGTTTCCAAATATTTAACAGTAATTTATTTTTCTGTTCCAGTAGCATTTTTGTGAGAAAATTGAATTATTTAGTTACGAGTACAAGTGACATAAACGGTGTCGTCGTGCTGTCAACGTGACAAATTGTAATCGAACTCTTGTCATGTCTCGAATAGATTACGGCGGGTTTGCCGACACGTTTGCTCCCATTTGTCTCATCGGATAGACCTTTTTGTAATAAGGCGTGCGGCGACGGTCGAAAATCCGATCGAAACGACGCAACAAAAGGCCACAATGGAACAGGAAGGGGCCAAATTGGGTCAATTGCTCGGGACACGTATTCGTCCCGGGAAAGAAAGATGGTGGTCAGAGAGAAATGAACGTGAAAGGAAAGGCGATTGGATAACACGATGAAGTCGTAGGAAAAAGGGACGAAGCCAAAACAACAGTGGTGTATATGGCGAAATTAGGTTCCGCGCCGTATGTGGCACTTGAAACGTTAAATAAAATCATTCCGCTCTTATGTAAGCCGAGTTTCTAAAGGTTCGATTCATGAAAGTGGATGATTTGGCGCGAACATCACTCTTCGATGCGGATTCAATAAATTCCAAGCATTTGTTGTTTTTGCTGGTAGATCACTTCAGATGTTCTTTTACGCTAGCTTCGTTTGATGAAGAGATATCTCTGACATTCTTCACATGATTTTCAGCAAGTAAGTTTTATATACTATTTTTAATTTGTGAAACTAAAACTAATATACGGAATAAAATTATATTTTACATCTGTGATTAAAATGTGCATTTCCTTCAACAGCGATACAGAAAAGTATTCTTTTATTAATTTTAAAACGTCGTTAATAGTGTAACAATATTATTAAATTCACTATGTATCTCCCCAATCCTGTATTTCTGCTATTTAATAGTGCTATAAATATATAAAATTTGTACTCTATAAGCAAATGCAATTTTTATCAGAATTTAAATTAAGCTAAGTTGAACTAAAAATTTAAATAATATCTAAACGTAATTACGGCTAGATCTTTAAGTTAAACATATTCGCTTTCAACTGGACTTGGAACCAGAATAAAAATCCTACTATTTTACTAAGCTATTTTACATAAAATCTGCATCGCATAAAAATTTCATCAAATATGAATTCCACGCAGGCATTTAGTAAATTACTACGATTTAAATTTACGTTAAGGTGAATTTATTGGATCTTCCGGTTTAACGCGTTCGACCTGCTTTCAGAATAAAAATCTACTATCTCACAAAGCCTGCAGTATCATCGATCGACCTGCATCGAGATCGGTCGCTAAAACAAGGGAGCGCCCTCTGCGCTGAAAATCTGCTTTCTACCGCGCGATGAAAGCCGTATCTATTTCGTCGACGCGAACGGAAGGATACCCTTTTGTTAGGCGTTATCCACACCGGATGTTGCGTCGCATCTACCTGGCTGAAAGCCGCTTCCTGTGCGTTGCTCGATATTCCCACTTCCCCTGCTTTCGTTCGTCTTCCTTTACCGCATTTTGCGCGCGGCATATCTAATCCGACTCGCGGGAAAATCTGTTACCCGTTAATTGAACACGGCCCACGCCGCGTTCCACTCCCAAGAAAATTCCACTTTCCCTGCTAATTTCACTGGTTCATCGGTTTCTCCGATCTCGACGAAAGTGATCGCGGTTTTATGCGTTTTCTAGCCCTCGTTTTTTCACATTAACGCCACGATGATTAGGCTTTGACATTTATAGTGTGCCTAACGCTATTTAATTTCTTTTTGTACCTGGAAACATTATACTATTAACCTGAATTTCGCTATAAACATCTATAAATATAAATTATATAGTATGTGAACTATTTGCTGTTTCGAGTTAACTTTTACACTGACGCTTTAGTACCTAACACTATCTGATTTTTATTTTCGGACTTCAGAACATCATAATTTTAACCAGAATTTATTTTTGTAAACTTCTGTAAATATAAATTATATAGTAATCTGAATTATTTCTGTTTCAAGTTAACTTTTACATCGGCGTTTTAGTTCTGTTACGGATGATCAATTTTAACAGTTATTTTGTATTTGATTGGTAAAAATTCTGAAGGGGTTTCTTAAAATTTCTTAACGAGTGTTTTGAAGTAAAATAAAAACGATTATAAAAGTTTATTATTAAAATGATTTGTATTAACTGTAAGAAACAGAAGTTACATAAAAATGTATTTCTTCATCTAGTAATGGCAACTGTTATTTATTTATATCATCCATAATATAACATTCTTCTTAAATTCTTTCATCAGTCTTTACAGGTCCGCGTTACACCTATTCATTTTAAAATCTAATAAACTAAACTATAAAAGCAAAAAATCCGCTGTCTGGTAATCAGTATCATACAAAACAGTTTTATAAATTCTTATTTCATTAAATACATTAACAAAATATTTTTTAGGTTGCCCGATAGTAATACAAAGCGCCAAAGCTGTCAAATCTGTTTCACACAAGTTAAATGCAGCAGTAATCATTTTAGGGATGTGTATTGTATACTGATTCGACAGTAGCTTTCTTCTTCCACTTTGATTTGAAGTTGATTTGAAGAAAAAACTTGTGCTCGAGATATACAAATTCCAAGAGTTATTCTCAAAACACATTATTCCGCTATAAGCACCAACCATGCCATTTCCATCCTCGCTGTTAAAAATCTCTGTACGACGAAAGCAGACGCGAAAAGTAGCTCAAGAACAACACCTTCTCAAGATCAAACACAGACGTTGCTTTTCGAACCAGAAACAGGAACGATTTCGTGCCTCGGTGGCATTACAGTTTCGAAAACAGCCTGCAGACGATCTGAAAGTTTGCTTTGTGGAATCATGCTCGATCTCCGCCATAAACGTCTGTCGTCGCGGCCCGAGTCGAAGAAGTTCTCGCTGTTGTCACGGCTTTCTTTCGCGTGGTTTCCAGCTAACAGAGAGTTTATAACTGTCGGGCTCACGGCGAGGCTCTTAAAGGGAAATATAGCGGAGGAACGCGCCGCGCGCCGCGCGACGAAGGAGAAGAACGAAACCAATGAAGCCTGGGATACGCGAGTGGACGACGAGGTTCGGGACCGTAATTCATGCTACAATTTACGCGGCGGCCGCGATCGCGGAAAAAATTGCTTAATGCCCCGCTTTTACGAGCTGGTTACATTGAGGCCGAACGCGGCCCCGGACATTTCAGGAATTCAGCTTTATTATCGCGCGGCGCTTTGCGCGGGACGATTAAGAAGCCGGGGGTATGCTCTAATTGAAAACTGCAGGGCAGATACTATTTTCAATTGCTTTCCAACGATCCCGTCGGCTGTAAACGACGCACGGTAGCGGACCAAAGTGTACCGACGCCCGAGAAACCTCTGGGGAATGTAGTTCCACAATGAATTTTAATGAATATTCTCCGATATTCACACCAGGCTTCGACGCGAATCAATTCGTAGATAAAGATTATCGTCTCTAATGGTCGCGCCGGTTTCTGTGAGGCGTTTATGTCCTCGCCGATGCTTTCGGCAGATAAAGTAAATTCTACGTTATCGGATCGGTTAATAGCGCTCGGTTGCTGCTGTATCGGTGAATTAACATGTTTGCGAACAGTAAAAACTTTAATGAGTTGCAAAAATAGACAGGTGACTTATTCTTATAATAATGACTAATATTCTATAATCTAATTGTGATACTGAAATGTTATGATATTGAAACAGTATTTAGAACGAGAGGCAAGATCAAGGACGCGAGGCTGCCAAGCCAGTAATAATTTAAAAAAATAAGCATTATGTAGAATTGAATGCATGATAACGTGGTTTATAAATCATAAATATTCACACCACTTTGCGGTACAATGAAAATTATTGTTATAGCATTAATAATTTGAGTTAATTTCCTTTAAAATAAATGATATTTACTATCGTTTTAACACAAGAAATTTTCTAATCGCTGCAAGAAATATCTTTCCCCAGATTATCGTAAAACAATTAATGAAAGCGGAAATTTGCAAACTGATCCATTCACAGCACTAGATTATGAAATGGTCTATACATTTACGATATCCCAACGGATCCATCTATACTACATATTTTTCTGTACTCTCATTAAAACCCGATTGAACTTCCTTCGTTACGGTTGATCGCTAATTACTACGAGCCGTAAATACGCGGGAAGCACCGGCAGAAAATAATATGCAGATTTTAAGCAAACAAAATTGGCTGGCGATTATACCGTCGCTCGTAAATAAAATATTTGCCGTCGGTTAAAAGGTTCAACGTTAAATCCGATGCGAACCGGTAACCAAACGAAGAATTTATTGCCGCGAGTGCGTCCGCTCTGTGAACAAGTTGGCGGACGGGCGGGCGGGCGCAAGTTTCTGCTAAATTGCATGAATTCGCAAAGCCGAATTTTGCGAGCACAATTTCGCAAGTTCATCCGAGGGCGGGACAAGGCCGGCTCAACCACCGAGCAAATAGCAAGTTCGGCGGAGGCCGTTGTATTATTCCCGGGCGAAAACACGTTATGTCAATGGAAATTTAAAATCCGGCGGCGGCCGCGGAGAATGCGGCGACGGTAAGCTGCTTAAATCGGGAGCTTCCGCGAAACACGAGAGCTTTATACTCTTCCGGCCGTCTTTCGTTGCGTTTTCGCACTCCGCGGACAACGAAAGTTCCGGATGCAAATCCGCTCTCGCGAGTATACATACATGCATGTCAAATCCCCCGCGTTCCCGTATCTAGACGGACAGGGATACGCGTTAATTCACGCCCACCATTTACGGATCGTCGATTGTGAAATTGGACCCAATTGAATCCAATTAATCACCATATCCTTGAAGTTTGAAAAACTGTTCAAGAGTCTCCTTTGCGAGTTACGACGACAGCTTCCTTTGGCATGGTCGGTCGTTACTTTAGTCTAAGAACGGGTCTGTTGCCGATTGTCGTAAAATATTTTACTTCTTCTGCTTGCGAAGGTGAAGACTTTACGTCGTTGGTAATTAACCTGTGTCACGTATCTCGAGTTTCTTGATGCATATGAATAAGTGCTATAATAGTTTTTGTAATTATTGAAAGAAGCAAGCTATCTTTGTTACTTTGGATATGTATATTTGATTCTACATTATGTGTACCTCTTTGCAAACAGGCTTCTTGACAATTATGGCACAGAAATAACTTTTTTATACATTTCTGTTTGGATCCTTTTCCCACTGTTTCGATTACTTTCGCTTTCTTAGCAAGCGTAAGTGATGCGATATGTGCGGTCGGTTGATAAAAAACGATTACGTAGTTTCCGCAGACATTCACGTAGCTAAACGGAATATGGGTGTCTTTTGTTTCGCAGCATTCGAGAGAATTCTAATAATTGAAATAATTAAGGCACTAATTGCATACTGACACGCGATATGTAGCTCTAACAGGCTACAAACCCGAATCATTAAAATCTCGAATAGAATACTTCCTGTTTAAATAAACTTCTAAATTATTCTTACTTAAATTATATTCAATCTTTTCCTAGTCACCCCGTATATCAACTATATACATATATTTAGTTACAAGAAAGTACAGTTTATCTTTATCTCGGAAATAAATCAGAAATGCTTCAAAAATGCGATGTACTTTCTACAAATGAGTTAGAACAAATAATAACTTTATTTGTTAACAGGATGAAATCTTTTAAAAAATTGAACTACTGCTTTGTCGAATTTTGTCTACTTCACTCGACTTTACATTATTCAGAGCCACATCGTCGCGCGACGGTTCACGAGCAACCTTGTTCCACAACCATAACAATTATCATTACGCAATCCTGTCCCAGTAAACCTTATCACGAACATTATCAGGGGCAGGAAGGAACGGTCGAAGAAACGAGCCGTCCAACAAAAAGAAACGCAGAGGAACGACGATTTTAATGTCCGAGTCATTATCCCTTAATTACCTATCATTGCGTCGAATTTTTTCTGCTGGTCAAAAATCGACAGAAAAGAATAGTATGTACACAGCAAAAACGATTTAATCGGTACTCATTGGATCTAGATAGTACATGAAATACTAATAATTACATTTTCGTTCAAATTTTCTTCGTGATATAAACTTCGGCTCGAGATGAAAATATTTATCTTTATTTAAGAAAAAGCATGTGAAGAAATAAAATAATAACTCTTATATTTGTAAGTTGTAACTGTAATTATTTGAAACTGCTAGGTTTTAAACTGAACTGGAAGATGATGTTAACAGATGAATTTATAAAAAGGATACTATTCTAAAACTGAGGTAGATGCAAATTTTTCAGTATCTATATAAAATATGTTTTCGATTCTTTTTCTTCTTGGGTGTGGGATTAAGGAAACGCCAATGGATTCGTCTAAAATTAGAGTTTATTAAGTTTTTTTTATACGATTTTCCCCTTTTTCTCTAACCCTATTTACAACTTATATACTAACCTAAAATTAGAGAATCGCCAATTTAACGTTCCTGCTCTCCTCAGTTTTCATATCGCACAGTGGAGGTTAGAAATTACTTTTCTATGTTCTTCCGCGCCAGTGGCGCCGTTTCTCACGCGTCCGACCCCTAGCGGCGCGTACACGAAGCTTTCATCTATATATAAATTTTGACTATTATAATACCAATACATTGCGGTTTTTTATGCTAGATGAAAATTGTCTGCATTAATTGCATGATGCATAAGCAACAGAAACATTTCCCTTATCAATTTTAATCTTTCGAGATCAATCTACTCATTTTTGTCATAAATAAATAGAGTCTGCAGTCTACTAATCAGTGTGCACTTAGAGTAAAACAAGTAATAAACATTACCGCCTTCGTTTGTAGAATATGATCGTATTGTACCTTTGTTAATAACCCCATGTCTAATTGATTTCACCGATGAATAGATCAAATTAAGAAATTTTAATTTCTCCAGTTAGTCACGTCAATCACAGTGTCCCTGCAAACCAGTTGGCATTCTTATTTTGCTTTCCCAATAATAGCTTGTACTACTTGTAAGCTAATACTGCTTATTAACCTTGCTGGTCAACTCCCGAGGACTTCGACAGAAAGAGCTACCAATTAACCCATTCGCTAACTCGGTAAAAAACAATATTTAGTAGATAAAAAAATAAAATTGTATGCTTTAAGATTGTGCCTCTAAAAAGGGGTAATATAGAGTAATTAAATAATTGCCGAAGCTTGCTATCTACTTGCGTTCGCAGTACCAACTAGGAAATTCGTTGCTCTCTTTGCGGATTCTCTATAATGATAATAGCCCTCGGTGTTGAACGATTCTCGGACTAGAATAAGGTGCACGGGGAGCGAGAGAGGCCATCGTGGCCCAATAACCGCTGCTCGCCGGCACAATTTTCAATAATTGCGAACGTGATTAATCGCAAGCTCGAGGAAAAGTCCCGGGGCGGCAATGGTCCGAGTGGCCGAGAAAATGGCGGATGATTGACGCGCTAATAACTCGTAGCATGATATAATTGTTGCTTCCTTTCGAACGTGCTTGCACGCTGCCGACGACTACGAATTCCACGGGGAAAATACCTGGAGGGTGCAATTTCCGGCGTCGGGATCCGCCACGCGGACGCTCGCGAATGCTCGCGCGTGTGCGCCGAGACGGCTAACGACTCGCGCATAATTGGTTGCTCGCCCGAACCGACCACGATAATGCGAGACGGGGTAAGTGGATCACGGGCCGCGGATAGAGCCATTAACAATTAACCAAGTGGCCCGTGTCATCGTACACTGATATCTTTGTGGCCGGTTATGGCACTACCGATTGCAATACACCGCGTTCTCGCGACGATGGATGGGCTTGTTGCGATGCCACTGCCCATTTCCGCTCGGACTTTCGTTTTATTGACCGCTGGCTGCGGCTCGATTTGTTGCGATTAAACGGTTCTCAAATGTATACGCAGTTGTGGAAACTGGCAAGTTGGCTCGAGAGACTGTTGCGAAATGGAAGTTCTTAGTGCTCGATATCCATATGTATTGTTTGCTTCGGACGATTGTCATCAATAGTCCCCGGATTTCATGTATTTTTTGACAAAATGACTGGGTCGTAAACGAAATTGAGAAGACATTACGAGAATCTGAGAATATTTAAAAAATTATTCTTTATTAAAAGAGAGAAGGTTAATGATCGATTAATGAAATATGAACCGGTGAAATTGAAAATGGCGAAACGATTAAAAGTAAACTGAAAATGTTCATCATAACATTGATTTATAAATATGATTTAAGAACAAAAATTGCACGTGGCTTCGATGTTGTGCAATTAATGCAGACAATCAATATTTTGCAAGTTTATAATTTTGTGTAGGAGAATTAAAAAATAATGAAATCAATCGACATTTTCTTCAAAAGTGATTTTGGTTCGTCAAAAGACAGAAGATATTTCTTGTTATATAATTTTCTCATGATTTTGACAAATTATAGCGCACAATTAAAATAAATCAATCAGATAAATGTCTTTGATTCGTTAACAAAATATGTACGTCATACATTCAAGAAGGACATTATAGTATATCATTAAAAAACGTTTGCATCAGGATCAATATCTCATTCTCATTTTATTAAGAACTGTAATAATATCCCCATATTTTAATTTAACGTACTTACTGTATAATTGTTATTATAGAATGGAAATGATCATCAATTTAGTCCAAACATATTCCATAAATAAGATAATCGCTCATATCATAACAGTCTTGTTGACGATGAAAAACAGAAGAAGAACATGAAATTAAGAAAGTGAAATTGACTTTCGACTAGAACTCGCGTACAAAAATTGCCAACTCTGAAGATTTTTTTCTTCCGTGTAAAAGAACGTCCCGAGGTTTTCGAACGGACCATTTCGAATTAGTCGGCGGTTGCGACAATGAATATCGTTCGAGAAACTTTAATCAACGTTTGTTCCATTTAGTTTTACGGCCGTGCGCGCGCGCGCGCGTTGAACGTGAACAGGGGAAGAAAGTTGGACGACGATAAGCGAGTTTTCCAAGCGGACTACTTAACACGGATTCTTTTCTTCACCTGCCGGAGAATATCTTTCCGCGGAAATTAAATGAGCGTTACGAATTGAAATTTCATGCGGCACTGAAATCGTCTCGGCGCACCAGGATATGCCCGTGATTTCCATACGATTAAATTACACGCGGTATATTTACACGAGAAATCGTTGACTCGAACGAGCGCGGACGGTTTCTTCTACGTCGGAGTGGCAACGAACGGCCTGTTAATTAGAACCTAACAAACATTGTAACGAAACGTCGGTTAAGAACTAAGTTGCTGCGTTCGGCCCCGACGTAAGCGAGAGCGATAAATTGTTCCGGGCACGAAAAATATAAAACTACGAGATAAATTAATGCTATTAATTAGACCGAAGGATAACTCACTTTGGAGTTAATTGCATTTAGTCGGGCTGTCCATTACCAGCTGTACTACAAGCTAATGTGTGTAATGTCGGCTGAACTAATGTTAACTACATTTTAGTCGTATCGGCGCGCACGGTGGCTGGTGTAATTCGCTACTTAAAAAGAGATTTTTCGAACTCGTTGCTCTGACAACAAAGACACCTGAAATTGGTTTCACGCTAAATTTAATTTTCAAGATAAAATAACATTTTTCTTCGAAAGAATATAATGCAAAATTGTACGAATCAAGTATTTTTTGTAACAATTTATTCCTATAAAATTTGAGTAAAAATAATGAATCCATTTTGTTGATAATTAGAATTTTAAGAAAGACTCCATTGGGCAATTAATTTCACAGAATTCACCTTAATAAAATAAAATAATTAACTAGACAATATATTCATATTTAAACCAGAGTCGAGCATTACGCTTATTCGAATAATATTTTCTTCGGATAAATTTAGATTTACATAAACGTCGATAATATTAATTATTAATATAAAATTTTGCTCAATTTTAAACTACACAGGCACTAGTGAACTAAATCCTGTGCATTTCTAGCAAATACGAGCAAAAATAATTTTCCTTTGGCCTAACAGACTTTCATCTGTGGTCCCTGCATTCATTAACTGATCCGTAACGATGTAAATTAATAAAATTGTCAGCTTTCTCCGCATGGCAGATGTTATGAGCAAGCTTATCTGCTAAGAGGCTATAACGAACTAGACTCTCTTAAAGCTACCGTTATCTCACTTTTACTTCGAACCTTCATTCGCAGACCCGTAGAGTTAACGGATCCTAGGAGGTGGGCAAACCGAATGATAAGTGTTCCCGTTTATTCTTGGGGTCGGCGGTTTGGATCGCGTCGCGGATAATCGGCTCGGTGTCGCTCGGAGAACGCTCGCGATTAGAAAATGCAAAATTTACCTCGTCGTGGACGGCAGCCTTGCCCAGTGTTTCGGAGTCAAGGATCCTTCCCGGCAGCGTTTCACGTCACTGGACACTATTTCTCATGCTCTCCGGAGGCAGTGGCAGCCTCCTCAGACGCTGCTCGCTCGTACAAAGCCGTTGCGCCGATGAATGGGACAACGCTGCGAGGATCGTGTGCCCAGGGTTAATTTTAATGTGCATTGCGCGCCGTTCGAAGGACGCCGCCCGACCGGGACCGGTGACAAAAGGCTCGTTTAAGCTCCGTAGACGAAAACGCGAACGAAAGAACGCCCCTGTCCTCAAAATCACCTAATCCCACGGATTACCTTCGAAACTTCGTATTCTAGCAGTCTAATGGGACGAAAATCTCGCGGCAAAAGAGCATTAATTTTCGATACTTTCGTTAGCCTTTGTGCTAATGGAAACTTTTCGTAATAATTACCATCCTTTCTATGTATTTATGAAAATGTTCTGCACAGATCGCAAGGAACAAAAACTATGTAGATAATATTTTTCATTCATAATTATTATACGAGTACAATATTATTAACATTCTATTTCGTTCCACCAGATTCTTGAAATATTACGTCGGGTTGAACAGAATGTTTGATTTCTTAATGTTAGAAGCACCAGGTGGATGCAAGTAGTCCATTTAAAATTTCTCGTTTTACAAGGGGATGTAAAATATTCATGAATCGAAGGGGAAAAGGGCAATCAAAATTCTGCTATTATTTTTCAGATCTCGAAATAAAATTTTTCATGCTCTCGTATAAATACGTTTATGCACCTGTCTTAAAACGAGACTTAATTACAGATTTAAATTTATTGGGCGAGCGAAAGATATGTACTTAAATTTAATTTATAGTCATAGACATTCATAGACATCTCTTACGATTTCATGAAGATCTATACGTATTGATTTGTCACTGTAATTTATCTTACACATTTTATAGCATAATTTCGCTGCGTGTGAAGATAACTTTGACGGGATCTACTGCTTTCACGAAATGTTTGAGACTGCAGATCCGAAACTTCAATATTGGCCGTCTCTTGTGAAACGAATTACTCAATAGTAATCGAATATTATGTTCAAACACGATGACTCAAGTGCTTGGACTTTAACGACAAGGCTCTAAGTAGTCACGTAAACTCGACTGGACCCAATGTGACGCGACTTTAAATACTCGGAAACTGATACAACATTTGTTGTACGAGATTCAAATATAATTACCTAAGCGAAGATCTAACGAAAATATTTGTTCAGATTAGAAATAGCCTAACACATGCTTCAAGCATGTTATGCCTCGAACGCTATTCGAGACCACACGCTGAAGTTTTGTTTCATGAACTTTAGCAACGAAAATGATTTCAAACGTATTTCTCCATGTTACAATTCCATTGAAGTGATTTCAACCGTTTAACTATTTAACCATGTAATAATTACTTAAAACATTTAACTATTTGACCATGTAATAATGATTTAAAACATTTGACTATTTAACCATATAATAATTATTTAAAACCTATACCTATTTATCCGAATTATTACAATATATTTACATTGAAGTTGTTTAAAACTTACAACTATTTATCCAAGTTACAATTGCACAAAGTAGTTTCGCTTCTCAGTCAGAAAAATGTGAAACGAACGTTTAATTATCTAAAAGTGTGCATGTCCACTATTATCGGAGTTTCTATGAACTCTTTTCGAGTACGAAGAATGAAAATGGCCTGGAGGAGTCCTACATAGAACCATACGAAAATGTAAAAATATTCAAACAATACCGACGATCTTCAGACTTTTGAATCCATTCCCTTTGGAAACAATTCATACATGAGCGAAACGGAACGGCCCCACAGTGCAGGCTATTGTATTCGACTTTCGAACAACGGACCTGGTCTCGGTCAATTAACAGGAGAAATCATTAGGCCTGAAAATGAATCTCGTTCATATCGGCTTAATTAATATTAATTTTCATAAAAGCCTGGAGAGAGCCAATCTAAAATCTGATGGAAATAATTTCGATTTTAATATCGCAGAAACGCTCGTGCCATTATGCTGATACAAAATTCATGTACAATTAAATTGCAGACAACATACGCCGCGTTTCCAAGACGGCGAATAAATGATAAAATAACAACATTATACGAGGCTTTGCCCTAAATAACTCATCATAACAGCAAACTTTATTTCTATCGAATTTCTCATATTCCTGCGCTTTCCGTTTTAACCCCTTTCGCAGCGATCTTTTTCCGCAGATATGTTGATTAACGCTAACAGATTTTCACGCGATATAGATAGTTTATAATTCCTGTATTCGTACCTCTATATTTATATTTAAAAAATAAACAATCTGAAATGAATTCATGTAGTTTGGAGCGATGTTAAAACAGTTACTAACTGACAGAGAACACAAAAATTAACTGAACAGAATAGGCGAATTTAAGAACAATTGCTGCACTGTCTTCAATATTTTTAAATTACTAAATAACAAAATATAAACTCATACATGAAAGTATTTGAATGCTTATGCTTCTCACATTCAACTAATGAAATATATATGTTAAACTGAGGCATACTTTCACTTATGTAATCTTATGGTCCACCCCTTAATATGTGTGTAATATATCAAATGCTTCAGTTTAATATATATATTTAAATAATTTAATGTTAGAAATGTAAGCGTTTAAATACTTTCGTATATGATTGCATATTTATCTTATTTCAATTTTATCCAAGTGACTTAGAACATTTTTATTTTGCATAAAAACTCGCAGTTTACTGACGATCTTCTCACTTCTCCTTTCGCCAGCAGAATCCCAAATCATTGATTTCTCCTGCAGTCGTCGCGCTAACTCGGCGAGTTAGATGCAGCAGATCGGGAAACGGAAAAACCAAGGTAAATCCACCTTCATCCGAAACGAAATAGTTTCCCGTGAAGGGAAGCGATCTCGCGTTTCCCACGGAGTCGGATCGATAGCCGTTCTACTATCTGAGCCACTCTTTTCAATCTCTCGCGAGTAATTTCGGAACGGAGGAATTGTCGATAGGGTTCAGCTCGAGAGTCAACGTTCAGCTGAAACACCGGCAGAATCAGTGCGATTCCTCGAGGATACGGCCGCCCGGCCGCAGAGAACCAATGGTTCTCGTTAAAACTGTTCACGTCGCACCTGCTGATGCGTGACTCGAATCCGTGAGCCGAAGGATTTCGCACCTGCTGTGTCGCTCGGTTAGGAAAGGTGCGGGCCTACGAAACCGAGAAGGAAAGCGACAGAAAAAATAGGGTCCCGTGAAAAGCAGCTGCATAAATATGCTCGGAGTCAGTTTTGGTCATTCGACTGGCCAGGGTCATTGAATTCTCGAAAACTTCTGATCCAACGTGTCTGATAAAACAGCGATAATAATAATAATTATAATAAGGGGAGAGTCGTTTAATTACGTCACCTGAATTTTTCTTGCAAACTACGCGTGTACATGAAAATATTTCGAACGAAGGAGATCTTTATGCTTTGATAAAAAAGAAAAAAGGTAGAAAGATTGATCATTACACGTATATACCCAATAAATAAATAATTAGCAATCTTAATTTAATAGCCAATTAGAAGCTAATTTACTATGAAGCTAGTTTGCTATGAGTAATGTGTTGAAATCGAAACTATTCTACAGACTGTATTACAAATATTGCATGAACAGGACTTGTTGCAATAATATTTGACATAAAATGTTTGATTTGCTCACTTCGTCTTCACTATATTTAACGTTCAACTATGAGGTGGATCCTGACGTACCACCACCACACAGGTTTGGAAACAAAGCATTCGGACTTATAGATTGTGCCCGAGGCCTCCGGAAGTCACGACTAATCTAACGGATATTAAAATCTCTATTAGAGATATTTTAATTTAGAAAAAATCGTGTGGAGAATATTTTTGTGGGTATCAGAGAACGTCTTTCTATTCGTTGAGTAGAAGAGTGCATGTCAAAATTATTTTCGTATTTTGGACACGAAAATTTTAATTTCTAATTTGTCAACTTGTAAAATATGTCACACACATTTAATTTGTCAACTTGCAAAATATGTCACGTACATTTAATTTGTCAACTTGCAAAATATGTCACGTACATTTAATTTGTCAATTTGTAAAATACGTCACATACATCTAATTTGTCAACTTGCAAAATATGTTAGATACGGCTTGGAAATACTTCCTTCTTTGTAAGACAATTACCTGTATCATTTTGGTAAGAAATTCCTATTTTGTTTAATAACGCGAGTCATGGTCCTTTCACAAGAATCAGTATTGCAGCACAGATTTTAAATGATCACGGTGATGAATGAAACTGCAACTTTCACAGAGCTTGTAGTATCATTAGTAGACGGGGGATCTTTGTATAAAATAAAAATGTTCATAATGAATTATAAGAAACAGAAGTTGAATAGAAGTGTATGCCTTCTACTAACAATCTAAATAAATTGAGGAGAACGTAGGAACATTATTGTTTGATTATTGCATCCAGCATTTCATATCTTTATTTTCGTAGAGCAAGAGTTTTGACGTAATTAGTTTTATTTAATAGATGGATTATTGAAATATATTTTACATGAACATAAATGAATCAAGATAAATAAATTCATTATTCCTATTATTTGATGCTGGTTATATTATGACCATATGACGCGATCACAAAGCTTCTGTCGAAATTAATACTGTTTCGTTAAAAGAACAAGCGTTGCATACAGTAACAATTTAAGAAGACAGAATTTATTCCATAATAATAATTTTAATCTAAATATTAAACAAAGTTATACGAATCATTACACAATTTTAGCCCTCGCGCCATGATTTATTTCGCAACTAAGTTTCGCAGTCTAATAACTTCTATCTGTTATTCAAATATGATCTGTAGCGCAGTGAAATTATCATTTATTTACAAAATTCCATAGAGTCCCCGACATTACACCTCGACAGTTAGCGGTTAATAGTACTTGGCTGCGGTAAGATATACTTCATGCGGGTATTGTACGCTCCACGTTTTCCCAGTAAGCACATTTACCCCTATTACAGCAGACGCATATGTCTGCATATAATTTGTACGCATTTGTATGTATTATAAAGGACCAACTTCGGCTAACATACATACGGACATAGATGCACACACATGTGCCATATTTTCGAAGCTTTTCCATTATATTCCTCGTTGGGTGAAAAATGTAAATTGCAAAACTGCATCGTTTGCAACTGTGTTTTCTTGTGTTACCTGTCGGAGCCATAATTCTCTCTATGAAAAAGGTGAACTCGTTTCGATAAGAACTTACACAATATACGTTCTACTGCAGCAGACGTAGTATTTCGCAAATATGATATTATTAAACTGCAAGACTTTTATGCAAAATAAAAATTGTGCGCACTGATAACAAAAACTCGAGCTCTTAATAAATTTAGCAAATTGAAAACAATACAATGAATGTTTGACAGTCTGTTTTACTTCTTTGTAATTATTTATCCTTTCCGTTTTATAAAAATTGTATTTTTACAAAGACTTTTACTATAAGTAATGTTATGCATCGTTAATACATACAAAATAATAGAAGCAAAACAGTAAGAACAAGACGATGAAACGAATATTCATTTTTACTTAATAACTGTTGCACAATCTCTTACTGTTTTTATCTCCGTTACTCGAACTACCCGCTTGAATCGAAAGGGTAAAAGTGAGAGTCATTACGAAAATCCACGACAGATGCAGAAAAAGTTATTGAATCGATGGTGACTCATAGATCGTAACGAATCGATTGTGCCTGCCTGTCGATTTGACGTAAAATGATCTACAGTTTTGCGTTAACACACAGGGGATAACTATTACGCAAATGGAATGACGCAAACGCTACTGATCGAGTAGTAAACGTACTTTCTCTATCATTATCGAACAATTCTACGTCACCTTAATCACTGAAACGAATGATTTAACTGTGAATCAATCTGTTTGCCAACTTTCTGCTCGAACGACCTTTTACTTCATCTTCTAAAAAAAGTGATTGCGGTTTATGAAACAGCTTCTGGACTACATAGAAACTATTCGATTCTTTACCCCGTTGACGCTTTAAAAATTAACAGATTTTAGTTAATAAAACCCAGAAGGTTACTAAAGTACGACGAACTTTGTTAACATCGTAAACCGTGAGGGAACTTCAGCCTCGAAGGTTAACGTCAACATTTCCTCCATCACGAATGTGTTTCTTATTCTGTGAATATGATGTCTACGGAAAGGAGCTTAGCATTTTAAATAGCCGGAGGGGTGGAAGCACAGCCGATGTCCCAGACTATGATAGCATTCGCGGTATGATAAATTGCGTGTCGGGTATACAGAGCAAAGTGGGTCCCCCGGAGGAACAGATCCCAGGACACGTGTAACAAGAAAAAGGAACAGACGCGTCCCCCCCTGCCGAAGCGAACTAGGAAACGTTTCCTTTCGCGAAATTGCCTAATCATCGCGGGCGCAAACAGGTGCGAGATTGCGGAAAGACGATATCCTTTTATCTTGTCCATGATGACAACACTCGTCCCTCTTCCTGAACCAGTTCATTCTCCGACACCGGATGTGTCGAGAGCAGTTTTATACTGGAACAGTGACGATTCGGGTTGCGTGGATCACGAAAAATATTATCAGATGCTTTTACAATACAATCGTTAAATATTTAAGCGAATTCAAAACGTTCTGCATTAATTGTAAGGGGTCGAATCTTTTTTCAATGGTTTCAACACTTTTACGGATTCCGTCAAAATGACGAGTCATTAATTTTACAGCAAATATTACAATAACACTCGCTAGAACAAATGTATTATTTTTACTATTGTAAACTTATAGAAATTATTTTATATATTTATTGTAAAAGTGGAATATGAAATTGTGAAGACATAGGAAGAAATTAATCACGTCGTTACACAATTTTCAAGTTAACAGGATATAGTATTTTTCTAATAAACATTTGCAGTCTATTTATAATTCTAACGCATTTACAATTTTGCGTTATAAAACTTGATGAGTTTTTTATTGACTACGATTATGGTTATATCGATAATAACCTTGATAATTAGATTCCTTTTACAATTCGATACGTAGATTTTTTAATTTGATTTTTTTCTTTGTGTATTTGATATCTGTATCTTTGATTAAAATATGTACTTAATATACTTTCCTTTATCTTCTTCTTTTTATTATCTTTATACTATTGCATTTGTACCTTCGTTATGACTAACGCTTTTTATCTCCGGTATATAATAAATAATAATAATTTTTGTCCTCAAATAATAATCCCAATATAAAGTATTAGATTGTAGATAGTGATACTAGAGAATCTATTAAGATATCTTTAACGGCCTTTAAAAATCTCTTAAATAACCTGTCGACAGATAAAGTATTAAAGTTAATATTATCGAGTATATCAAAATGACTCACTTCGAATTTCCTGTTTTACAATGATTTCGTGGCAGTTTTTATGTGGCGTCGATCTTATTTGAAGAATGAATAAGATTGTTACCAAGAAAATGACAATGTTATATTACACAGCTTGTAAACGTTATTTTCAGAATATAAGTTTGACATGGTTGTACTAATCAAAGAAAACAGCGGTATTGTTAGTAATTTCAATTGTTATGCGAGCATATTAGCAATAAAACTGCGAGATTTGACAAAATGACGAACTCTAAATATTTTTATTTGCAATTTTTGAGATTGTAATGTAGCACTTGATAATAAATTGGTTCGTTACACCTGATTTATTAAGCCCGTTTTATATCTTTCAGAGTTCAATGAACTCAGTGTGGCTCACCTGCGGTTTAGAAACGTTTTCTACAATGAATTTGGAGCAGGTGTGATTCTATTCAAAAGCTGAAAAGAGCTCTCCCCAACAATGCACACTCGAGATCCATGAATGAAATGCTTTTTTACCTGGAATTTAAGATATAAAGCAGAATCATATTTTATATAAAATTTATTTTCGTAACAATAGGCCATTTGTTAAAGATACAATCTCAGATAAAAGATTCAAAGGTCTGATTTTAAGTTTAAAACAATACATTTAAAAACATCGAGAATCGATGTTTTGCAATATTTTTATGCGCCATTAAATACGCCGTTGTTAGTTATTGCTTTAGCTTGTTAGCGAATCTGTACTTTCTTCTTATAAATATTTGACTGCATACGATAATTGCAGTTTATAGAAAGAAGAAAGTAAAAGACTGTGGGCAACATAATTCATTTACTACTTTCTTTTAATAAGCCGTGTTAACGTAACTCATAAAATGATCCATGTGCATATCTCAGCGCAAGTTTTATGCAGATTTTATGCATTCATCACAAAATTGTAAACAGGTGTAATGCAAATCAGTAAAGGGATTGAATAAAATCGATGAATGTCAACACATTACTTTCAATCAATTAAAGTTATTGTAGAAAAAAATTATGTTGTAAATTGCAAAATGGATGGAGAACATTTTTATTTTGCACAAAGATCCGCAGTGCGATGACAATGACAAAGTGTCCATATGGGCGGCTTGGAAGTCAATTCGTAATAAGTCCATTAAAAAATATCTGTAGAAAAATAACAATGCCATTAATAATACAGTAATTAATATTAATTACTCAATTCCTTTTGATTTTAATTTCTATTTACAATTCCTTTGTTTTGTTTAGTCATCCCGGGGTCAATAAATCATCCTATCTATTGTTTACATACAAAGAAATCGACTACACTGATTTATCAACCAAGATATTTTATCATAAAGATATGCCTATATTGCGTAACTCATTTCCAAAGAAAAATGAACAAATGTACACTGATTGGCACCGAAATATTGCAAATTCCAGCTAAAATTTCTCCACAACAAAATGTTCATCGTACCGGTGACATAATTCAAATTACTCTTAATTCGCCGTTCTCCCAGAGTTTCGCCGAAACTCTGACTACCTGCGAACCAGGAATGAATATCCACAAAGAATTTCCAAAGGATCCAATAACGAGCAAGAACCGTGCAACATCGCGGTGGAAGATCATTAAAGAAGAATAACTGTTTTTCAGCTGTCTCGTAATAACAAGATAATGGGTTCGACCGACAATGAAATCAATATGTCGGTCGGATAAACGCGTTAACGACCGGCGTACCGATCGTACGGATCGATCGATCGTTCGGAGCGAGGTCCGCCGGCAAGAAATCGCCGGTGCCGGAGGGACTAAAAATCGATCGAGCCCCCAAAAACCGGCGCGCCAAGAGACGATCTCATTCGGTGACCAAATACGGCCGAGGAGCACGAAACGATAGAGAATAACAGGTTTTCACTTTCATACCGCGAACGAGGCGAACCACGCGGCAGAAAATATGGCCCCCTAGTCCGCCGGTGGAAAGATCCGCGGCAACGACGGGCCGAGGAGAGAAAAAATATGGCCAAGGTTTCTTTGCGGTGTACGTGACTCGTGCACGATCCGCAGACCACTAAATCGTCGATCTATCGATGATACCCGCGCGCTCGCATCCGCCCCGATGCTATCGAACCCCACAGGTTCGCCAGCGAACCACCGAGTTTCGATATTTGTTGGCCGAATCCCGCGGCCGGCCAATTGAATTTTCACTCCGCATTTCCCTACCTCTCCGGAAAAGTGCGTACGATCCGGGCTAAACGACGTCGACCAACAATATTCCGGTGCTCGGAGGGCAAATATTTTTCCACTGATTGTGCCCGGGCACAACAGGATCCTCTGATTTTAATGAAACGTTCGCGTACAGGCATTTTTTTCGGGAAACGCAGTTTCACAGCCGATGGTTTTCATTCCTGTCTTCCGGTGCCGGCGGCCATTCGCGGTGAACAAGCTTCGATTTTTCTAGTTAATTCTCTGTTGTCGACGTTTCATATTTTTCAGTGGTTTCATAAAGAGTTTCGATAATGTATCGCCGGTTCTTTGTACGGAGGCATTCAGTGAACCGTGCACACGGTTTCAAAAACAGAAGAATTTTTTACCAAATTGGTCGAAATGAATTGCATTTTTAAGAGATGTTACGGAGAGTACTTTTACTAGATAAGGTCTAGAGAAAAGAATTTGATGGGCATTGTCTAGTGAACTAGTTTCTCTGACATGCAAAAAAAACAATATTTAACTAAATTTTTTGTGTGAACATCTTTGAGTCAATTGGTTTCTCCAACATCTCGAGAAAGATAAAGCCGTTTGGTTCAATTTAAGAAAAGTTGTTGCATTTGAAAATGTGTTAGAACATTTTCGCGAGACAGTGCTCGATATTTAAATAGTTTTAATTTTATAAAAAGAGTAATTAAAATGTCTGTAGAGACGTTGGGAAATTAGATTCACGATCCTACCGTCTCTTCTGCACAACAATCCTCTAAAACTGATACTTTTTTGCCTCTTCTTTGTACACAAAAAATATTAACTTCAATCAAATCGAAATTTATAATAGTACAAAATTAAAAAAAAAAATTATAACAGATAAATGATCGACGACTACTTGAAGTCGAAAATTCGATGCGCGAATACTTCTCAGAGTCATTTTATTATAATTTGGATTGAACAGGGAAGTTCTTGTGCAAAATTATCGAACAATGTTGTCCGTATGAAAAT
This sequence comes from Augochlora pura, assembly GCF_028453695.1. Taxonomy (NCBI): domain Eukaryota; kingdom Metazoa; phylum Arthropoda; class Insecta; order Hymenoptera; family Halictidae; genus Augochlora; species Augochlora pura. Next base: position 11,340,637 of record NC_135779.1, read on the forward strand.
GTGTACGAAACAAATTCCAAGGCAAGATTATAATAAGAAAATTAATATTTATGGTACATGTACTGCAACAGATTTTATGAGAATGTATAATATGCAAGAAGATTGCTACAACACCATGAAAAGCCTTGACCTTTCTGTTTCTGTTTCATTAAATAAATTGCTACAATTTTGTGGAACGTTTTTATGGGAGCTGTTTCGACAGTGAACACGTTGAATGAATACCGGATATTTCCAGAACTACGGCGCTATTGTTTCCTATGTATTGTAACGCAGAATGGATGGATACAGATTTATGGAAAAAGTGTATGAGATGATGGAAGTTGGTTTCGATGATATCTAGGTTAATGTGAAAATAAGTATGTGTTTTTATGAAACACGGATTAGAAAAGTGAGGCTTTGGCCTCAAGGAAGTGTTCAATCATCTTTCTGTTAATGGAACTAACAATTAGTCTCATTAGCGCCTGTTTTTGTTTGGAATATTGTTTTCCGTATCGACAATAACTAAGAAGCTATTATTATGTGGCCGATATTATTTTTATGTTCCTCAAAAGTCGACAAAATAATTGTCAATGTAGTAATTGTGAATGGTTTAATGACATTTAATTAATATGTACAATATATATTTATATTTATAAAATATGAAAACTCTTAGAGATAAATTGCGTTTACTCGTTTGCGAAAAGATAAAATCTGTTACTTTGATATAGTTTATAAAATTGATAATTATTATCGATATCCTAGAACGTAGTATTAACTATTCTAAATTTCTATCCTTTCTTTATCACAAATGTTTCAAATTTTATTTTATGTTTCAATCTTTCATTCCCTGATTTTTAATAAATCTTGCTCTAAAAATTTTACTAACAATGCAATGTTACTTAAATTTATGTGATAATTTTAGAATGAATTCTGTTACACAGTATAAATGATTGCAATATGTTAACAGTTCAATGCATTTGATCCTTTATTTCAAAAGCAATTTCTCGACAACGCTCCAATATTTAGAAGATGCAATCAAATTGGAATAATAGTTTGGTGAATAAATAACATTAAATTCTACATTAACTATATTATAATATTAACAGTGAAAAATTGTATCAACAACCTAAAATGTTATGTTACTGTCTTTGAATTAATGTATAGTATGCGGTGAACCACAATCAAATTAATTTAAGCAAATTTTGTAGTTTCTACTTCTTTGTCGCTTCAATACAATTTATAGACATCGCATTTATAATTGCAATAGATCCGAATATGAACAAAATTAGCTGGACACTTCACAAAGCAAAATGAAATCATAAACTACGAAGAATCTTATTAACGATGTATATTTTCTTACATCTATTAGAACCTACTTAAATACCATAAAAGTATGATCGAATCGTCAAAATTTTCTATAAATTCATTTAAATTTACAACTTCACGCTAAACACGCCATTAATTTAAAATTACAATAAAAAACCTGCTGCAAAGAATTTCAAAAACTCATAACTCGCGCCATAAATTAAAACACACTTCAACCCCTAATCCACCCAAAAACAGTATCAAAGAAAAATTTACGGCAAACGCGAAAAAATCCTGAAATAGTAAATCCATAGTCAAAACAACGATTTCACAAATCCTCCTTGGAATTACAGAAACGTTTCTCTAGAACAACATTACGAGACAGTGAGAGCCTTGTCGTTCGCGGAGCCGAAGCATTCGAAAAACAGTGTCACGTAACGCGTCACAACACGCGAGAGCCGAGAACGTGTGTATACGGTTCGATCGCACGGGCGACCGGCGTGCACGAAGAAGAAACTTACTGTGTTGTTAGTTGTTATCGAACATAGTCGTCGGACGATTGAAAAGCACGCGAGAATTCAGCCAAAAACCGCGTCGAGCACAGAGCGGCTCGCAAGGTCATCCGCGAGCATCCTCGCGTCAAAAGAGACGTCCACGCGGCCACATACAAACACGCACGCACGCACACACTCGCGCAAGTTCGAATCCCTTTTGTCCGTTTGCAGCGCGGCGGTTCTCGTTCTCCCTATTCCAGGCCGTTCTGGCTTGCCGGCGGCCAACGTAAACAAGCGTCGTCGATCACGGCACACCGGTCCGCTCCGACCGTCGTAATCCGCCTAATCTACGCGCATAACGGCGACCGTTCACAGATAATAACGAAAGCGCAGGGGAACCGATTGTCACCGGGACGATCTCAAGCGCCGTGCCTCGCGCGTATGCGATACGTTACCGGTGAAAACTCTGCTGGCTGCTGCAAGCTGGCCCGCGCGCCGACTGATCCACGCACTTTTTCACACTGACTCGTTAACACGCGACACCGGTGTTTCACGCGCGATCCCAACCGCACCGAGATTACTGAGAACTGTTTTCAATGCGCTCGGTACCCCCCCGATCGTTTTCGTACCGTCGCGCAGGAACATCGGAACTGGACTGCACGAACACGAACGGATCCCTGGCTGGCGGACGTAGGAGGTGGAGACTGGTTCGTATCGATGCCGTGACTGCGCCGTGGCGCTGCTCGCGCGGTCAGCGTATCGCGAACACGGATCAGCTGATTCCTGACGTATTTTCGGGGAACCGGAAACCGGGCTTCGCCGCGAAAATAAATAGAAACGTTTCGTTCATCTTGACACTGAATTTCTCGGTTCCAAGGGGATGCTTGACGTGTGCTTTTTCTGTGCTTGGTGACCGTATTACCGGACCAGGTTACAAAGTGAGTATTCTTTGATATTAAGTTGTTGATGTCGGTTGTTTCTACCCTTAAGTAATGGAACAGTCCGAGTTGAGCATTCTTCGGATAACGTTTCGAGGTTACTGTTTGAATAAAATTTATCGGAATACTTACCTTGATTAATTATATACGTTTACGTGTATAAAACATTACTCATTACTAAATTATAGATGTACAATTGTCTACATGTAACCATAGCGTCCATAATTTCCGCAAGTTGTATACAAGGTGTCCTAATTTAATTTGAGCATTTTAAATATATTGTTTAGTTTTGATGAGAAAAAGAAGTATTTAGTTCTAAGGAGTAAATACTGAACATTGTGTGAAGTCACTGTCATTTGCGTAATAGTATTGCCTCATTATAACAAATTGCTAATATACAGCAATTCTTGTTATACTGTTCTTTGACATTTACAAGCTCCTTAAAGATTGTTACGTAAAAGAGTATAGATCATACTTCATCCCTCCTTGCTTCACAGTTTCAATCAACAGGTGATCTATTTATAACTGCTATTACTTTCCTGTTGTACGAGTTATAGTTTCATTTGTTTTTATAACGCTATAAACCAACCACTCTTGAAATCTATTAATGATTTATGATTAAATAAAATGATTACTGATTAAATCATAAAAATACATGGTCAGAAAACCTTTACAAACCACCCAATAGAAACAAAATCAACTTTTCAAACAAGTCTCATAAAAAATCCGATTTCTAATGTCAAGGCCGGGAATGAAATACTCTTGAAACATTGTTCAGAGGTTGAGAAATTAAATAAAAATAGCACTTGAATCGTTTCACGTACACCGACGACACATTTCAAAGAAACGTATCTTGCACCAAAACCAGAATGAAACGAAACGTTCTCTCCAACTTGAAAAGAGTGCACAATGAATTCTCCTCCCGAGAAAAATGAATTTCGCCTCTCACCTGAGGGTAATTAAAAAATCTCGCTCCCCCCCTCTCCACAAAGGTAAACGAAACTGGCCTAATTAACGGCGGCACAAGGAAAAGGGGTTACCAAAGGCCAATTAAAAACACTTCTCTCGCGAACGATGACAAAAGTGGTGCACCGGATAAATTGCCTCGAATAAAGACTTGGCACGCGTCCGACCGCCGCCATATACCGGCCAGATTATCTGATCTTGACATCCCTGACGATAATGTGCGGAATAAAGCGGCCGAAAAATTTACGCCCGGCGTTCCCGGTGTCCGAGCGCGCTCTTCCTCCTCGGACGAAATTATAACTTCATGCCAGAGGGAATGGACCGTCGCAGCTCGGCGCAGCGCGTCTCCCGTTGAACCGAGGAAGTTGGGAGAGATTCGAAGATACCCGGGTTCAGGAAGGCCCGTAACTTCTCGCGGACATAAAGTGGCCTGCGCCAAGTCGTCTGCTCGACGAGACGGCCGCGAGTAGCGAAGCCAAAAAACGAGAACACCAACGTTGTAGGAGGAAGCGTGTTGGTAACGCGAAGAGGAACGGCACGAGCTCTTCTCAGCTGGAGGTTCCCATGGACCCCATAGGTCGACGTGGAAAATATCAACCGCCATGGAAATCGCGTCTAAACGGGACAAAGTGCGCTGGGGATGAATCATTGCTGGAGGGTTCACGTTTTTTTTTATTGAAGCGTTTCATACTATGTATTTGGCTTATACTACCCTCTGCAAAAAGTATAGGAATACCTAAAATGCATCAACTTTTTTCAAAATACACTAAATGACTTCGGAGACGTTAAATACATATTTTTAATTTTGTTAAGAATGATAAAGAAGAACAAGAAACTCGAATTTTTTAATTTTGTTTAGTTCAACCAGGAACGAAAATGTAAGAAATGCGATTTGTAGGCCTCTTTAACGAAATCGGCTTAATCGATTAATCATTCTATTGATATAATTTTGAGGTCTATATGTTGCACGACGAATTTCAAAACGAAACGAAATATTACCTCTGACTGTATTATTTGCGAACATTATATCGGTAATCTTCCTACTATCGCGCAGTGTTTTAAGATTTACTTCCTTAAACGAATCTTCACAGTCAAAATAATAAATCATAGAAGACAAGAATATAGCATAATAGGATAATTCAAATTCTCACGTTTTCATGTGTACTCAAGCTTTGTCTTTAAATCATTTACGCGAGAGATCTTTATCAGAAATCTCTGGCGAGGGTTTCTCGCCCTTCGCCCGGTTCGCGGATTACACGCATTAAGCTGAATCGTCGCGACACCGTGATAAATGAATGAACTCTACATCGCGAATAAAATAATCTCTACAAGAGACCAACAAACAAGTCGACCAGAGTATCGCGCAACAGATGCTGAATTTACCGTTGAAAGCCCGTACTAAAATTCAACAGCATCGCAAACAGTGGCAGCCGCGTATGCGAATGCGACGACTCCGTCCGTGTGCATGAATTCAGCACCGTTCGTAAACCCCACTTAGGGAAACAGTAATTTCAATTTGCGCGTTTGAAAGAAAAACAGGACGTGAAGCAAACGCGGAAAGGCGTCGGGAGGGCCGCGGCAGCGCGTAAAACCACGGAGCGATCGCGCGAGATCAAAAAACAATCGGTATTTCGGAGCGAGATATGAAAAAGCCCGGTGTCGGAGACACGCCGGCCACGCGTATCGACATAAAACTTTATGAGTATAAAAAAATTCAATCGATATTCCGATAGCCGTCCCGTTAAATCCGAATAAAACTGGCAGACGGCCGACGCGACCGTCGCCGGGAGACGTATAGCCGGATCAGGCCGAGGAACGCTCCGCTATTAATTAAACGAGTATAAATCGCAGAAAGGGGACCCATTTATATGGTCGCGGTGGGGAACTGGTCGGCGGTGCGCGGGATCCTGGCCGATCAGGTATCCGGGATTTTTGCCGGTTGGAAAATCGGTCTCGGTATCGCTCCCTCGGAGCCGGCGAGGAAGACGTTAATCGAGGCAATTTCTCGTTTCGTGCCGGCGTGCGAATGGCAGCTGCGAATATTTACATTTGCGTTAATTCGTTCCTCGCTCGGCTTCTCGAGCTGGCCCGAGCCGAGTCGAGTCGAGCCTGACGAGTTCGAGCTCTCGCCGGCCGCCATCTATCTTCTCTCCCGCACTCGGGAGCTTCACCTACCAACCGACTTCAACGTTTCTCTCCCTTTCGCCTGCTTCTTTTGCTTGGTTCCACCCCGTTTTCACGTGACAGACGCGCCACACGCGAGAGAACCGACGTTACGCTTATGCCGAGCATTATTTTTAGCGGTCTGGAATGGCCATCCTCGTGGCCCGTCTCCGTGACCAGGCGCGAACACTTTGCGGCCCAAAGTGTTTCCTGCATATCAGTACAGGAACAACGATAGACCGTAAAAGCTCGGCTATGATGGGGTGCAATATTCAGTTAACACTTTTGAGATGGTATAACCTTTCTTAAACTAAAAATTCAAGTCTGAATTACGTTTTCAATAGTCTTACTTCTTGAGAATCTTTACGAAATGAAGAAATTATAATCGTTTAGCGTAAAATTAATTTTTGAACATTAAATTTTCAATAATTTCGTCAGCTATGAGGAACACGATAATGAAAGCGTTGATTTTATAATTATGATACCTTTTAGTACTGCAATTGTGATACACTTTATTAACACGTTCAATGCCGACAATCGACCACTAAAATCCCCACGTAGTTAAAGCAATTTAATTAATTAAAGCGAAACTAGAATGTTAATATTTATCATAGGGGGTGTCATTAGAACTCATTCGCATCCACAACGTTCTAGTCGAATTCAATTTATTCAAATATATTATAATAAAAATGAATTTTTAATATTGGTCAGAAATTAGTGTCACCCATATTTGGGTGACGCGGCGCTCAACGTGTTATTAATATAAATAAGATAACGTTTCAGTAATATAATTGTGATTTATATTTTCTTAAATTTAGAATTTCCCAAGAATCAAGAATTCATTTTTACATTAATCTATTATGTCTTCCTAATTAGATTATAATCCAGAAAACATAAGAACGTTGAAAAAGGAATTGCCATTATATAATTTAACTTTCCAATTTGTATTCAGGCGAATGAAATAGTTTAATTTCACGAAATTTTTGTGGTTGATACCGGGGCACATGTTAATGACCATGATTGAATCATCCATGGACATCGAAACGTGTTTAGGTTATACAGAAATTTTATATCAAAAGTTTGAATAATCGAGGTTGCGTCGTAACATAAATCAACAAATCGGGCAACTGCTAGTACAAAAATCAATGTTTGCCATTCGCAATGGAAATTCTGCTTGGACAGTGGATGTCCAACAATGTCCAAAGTTCAGTCTCCCTGCGTAAGGTCAAAATCGAAAGCTTTTGATCGAATTCGGCGTTTCGCTAATGGCTCTTCCGGACTCGGCAAATTGTTAATTGCTATCGGGTTTTGCTTTTATGACCGTAATTGGCGTTGTACCTTGTCTGCTTAATGCCTTTTGTTATGAGTTGTCTGTGGTTAGTGAGTTGATGACTAGACTGCGGCTTTTTACAATTCCAGAGTAATTTTTGTCGAATCAAGATTAGATTTGATAATCGTTGACGTAGCTTTAGAAATGTTCTTGACGAAATAATGAGTTTGTATTCGATATCTTTCTTATCTCATTAATCTTGGTATATCTAAGTTTTTATAAATACACGCTGTCTAATAATTTTTTAGAAAAAACGTTTAACAACCATCAAATATGAACACTACATTTAATGATAATTGTTCAGAGTTTGTTAATTTTTACATGGATGGTTATAAATACTTTACTAATTTTCCTCGTCGTGTTCTATCGACAGGTTTAAAGTGTACCCACAATTCTATAACGCTTTTGTACGCCTCCCCCTAAGTTCCATAGTATCTTCAAGGATCCTATTATTCATTTGAGTGAATGCTTATTGAATTACTCTGAATGATAATTCTCAGAAGGTCTCTCCTCAATCTTATCGTGGAAATACATTTCACCGTACTTCAATTTCATTTTATAAAGACCTATTTTTATATTGAAACCGTGATTGAGATTATGCTCGTAAAAATAATACTAGAACGATGTTTAAATTTATTTGCAAAATGCAATAAACTTGATTCCATTAACATGTGAATTAACCAGTTAGCTGTTTTTGACGATGTGAGACGAACGTTGTCTTTACAACGAATATGAAATACAATTAACTGGAGGAGATATATACATTGCTATTCTTTACCAAATTATAACGAAAATCAAACATATACAGCGCAATTACAGTAACTTACACACTTTCCAAAGCGATTGCAACAGCTAATTGGTTAAAAAGGTCACACAAACCTAACACGAGGTCAGAACCTCGAAAACACTATAAAATAGTTAACCCTTCTTTGCATGATTTTTCCTATTTTTTTTTAAATAAATTAGGTTGATGTAATTAATGCTCTAGATTAAAGGAAAAATATTTAAAAAAATCCTAGTATAAATAAGAATTTGAATTATTTAAAAAACAGTATGATGGAAATTTACATCATTATGCATTGTTACATATATAGCTCAGTACTAAATAAATCAAAAGATATTGTTTACTTATTCTCCTTTATTCTAAATGATAATTTAAAAAACAATTATTATTTTTATTCAAGCACAAATTAACTCCACATTTATTACACGAAATTGTGGAATAGCCTTTACATTTGGGAAATGTACAACAAACAGTGGAATGACAAGTTCTAGGCTTGTTAATTGACAGTGACGTTTGCTATTTTTTGACAACTGCGTTTTGTTGTACGCAATAGTCATTTATAAAGTTGCCAGCAACAACAAATTTAAAGTTTACAGTTTTTGAGTACCTTTTTTTCTTCACTAAATGTTATGATTGAAATTTCCATCATCATGCAAAGAAGGGTTAAATAATTCGAAATATGCATGCTTAAAAGGTACGTACAACTACTCGACCCAGATCAAAAAGCAATGTATCATACTTTCGCTTGAGATCAAAGGTGCTATTAAAACTCAAAGAGGGGCACACAATTCCGCGCATAAAAGGATAAAAACCTCGTTTGGCATTGTGTCGATGACTCCATCCACGATAAGCCTATTAATAACCGCGTCCAAAAATAGATCTGAAGTGCTCCTGTTTTAAATCGACCGATCCCGAAGCACCGTGTCGCTCCTCTTTTTGCGAGCGCGCGGGCTCCGATCGGCAACCGAGGGACAACAAGAACAACCGAATGCGAATTCGAGCGCTCGCGCCTCCAAATAAAACGCATTTTCCGGTAAAAGCGGTTTCGAAGTCATATCGCGCAAGAAACGCGGTAAAAAGGGCCAACAAAACGGTCGGCCGGATGGATCGAACGGCTCGATAAACCCAAAACGAAACAGCGGAGAGTCCGCTCCGCGTCGCGCCGCGCTGCCCTGCGCCGCGCCGCGCCGCGCCGCGTCGATGCGCTTGATAAATGGCGCGCGGACCGTGTAAGATGAATCCTCCTCGTCCCGGAGTTCTGCAATTTCTGAAGATTGCTCCTGCAATCTCCTCGGGGGCTGGTAACGCGGAAAGTGGCGAGCATAATGGCGGCCGCATGCGAGAATATGTTTACTCCGTGACACCGCCGCGCGACCGCGCCGTTTCACCGCGCCTAGCCTCTAGAAAACGCAGACGCGTCTGGCAACTTCCATCTCGCGGTGAATGAGTTCCCGTCGAAACGGCGGGCCATTTACAACTTTGACAGGGGACACGCGGCTCCTTCGAAGAGGCCTGGGTGCCGTTCGCTGGGATACGGAGCTCCGTCGGGGCATCCCGAGGTCGAAAGCAACAATTTCACTCTGGAGCATGATTACGCAAAAACTAATTACATTCGCGCCGGAAATTTGAGGAAAGATCGGGGCGAAAAGAACTTTCTTTAACACGTTGAATGCCACGGGGGTCACCGGTGACCGGCACTGAACTTGGCAGTGACGCCATGGGGCCACCGGTGACCGGCGCGCTCATATTGATGAAAATATATATAATTTAAACAAATGACAATACTTATAATTTTTTTATTATTATCATCGTTGATGTAGTGGTGTGAGGAAATGAATGCCTTATAAAACATCTGAAAATAGTTTTATTTATACATGAAATATAGTTTTATTATGTGACATTATATGTATCGCATAATAGAAAATTCATCGTGGCGCCACGGACAATTTCTGTAAAATGGGCGTGGCATTCAACGTGTTAATATCTATTTATCAAATGAAAACAATGCGATCTTGCAACAAACAGAGATTAGGGATGTAAAACTGGAGGATTCGTCCTTTGAAATGAGAAAGGGTAACTTCTGTGCGATCTTTTCTCACGATGTTACGGTGTTTCAAATGTAAACAATTTCGTCGTCTAAAAGCAAACCTTTAATTTTGTAACCCAATATATCAAATTACAATAAAATAATAATAAGTACTTCGATAGTAAACAAAAAGATATAAATCCGAGTTACTAATATCATCGTGCGACATTTTGCAGTAACAAACACCGTCATAAGAATCCGCCCTACATAATTATTTCACAACAATTTTCACTCGAAAGCACAATATGACGTAACCTGTTTACCTGCAGATTCCACGATAAACTCGCTAAAGAATTATCGATCTTGAAAAGGTAAGTATATTCAAGGACTCGGTTATATAAAACCGTCTTTCGAACATATAAATAAAATGGATTAGAAAAGAACGGCGTCCTTGATTTTTAACAACGACTCTCGAATGCCTGTGCAGTTTTCTATGCATTCACACCGTTGCCTTTTTGCATAAAAAGGACATTCGGTCACCGTATACGTCATCTTCAGATCCGTCTCATAAATATTCCCACGATCATTCGAAGATGCTCCATGAATCTGCATGTCTGCGATAAATAATCGCGTGTATTCCTTTGGAAATGCATAAACATCGACTCCGGAATAGAGTACTCCATTATCATTACCGTTAGGGAGTTATTCCGTCCCATTGTGAAATAGCCGCGTCGGACCTCTTGACGATGATTGATAAAACTCGTTAGCCTAATTAACGAGTGTCGCGCAACAACGGTGTTTCCCCCGGCGAATTTCATGAATTTCAAACAAAAGCAAACAGAAGCAGCTACAATTAACCGCGGCCGGCCGGCCGCGCGATTAGACGACATTTTCTGCGGACTCGGGGCCCGTTGTTACCGTAACGAGGTTCCTTATTATTCTCCAACCCTAAGTGCTCTCTTCCTGCCGGCCCGTCATCGCTTCGGCACTTGACCCGTTGACACCTACGAAATTACCTTCGCGTTTGATGTCTCCACGGACAGAGTCTTGTTGGAACAACAAGGTGGAAACTCGATAAGGCAACGTAATAAGTTCGCTGCAAATGGAGCAACGCAAATGAACCCGGGGATCAAACGCCAGAAACGCCGTTTCAAGTGGAGAGAAAATGGAATACGCCTCGGTGCACTTCGCGTTCCAAATTTACTCGTACACCGCTCCCGATACTTCGTTCACTTTCTATCCGCGACCGAACGGAGTCCCGGCCAGACTTTAAATCAATTCTCCATGGAAACGAAAACTGACTTTCTTCTGGTTCACCGTCGCCGTGCGTTGCTTTGATTAACCGGATTTGTTTTACTTTGACGTCCGCTCCGAGAATTAAATTCTTTCGCCGCGCGGTCTGAGCCTTTGCCACCCACATGTGAACATCCTGGATGCGGCCATATGTTGTACAGGTTTTTCAGACACCGACGAGGTCGCGTTTCGCTTGACAAACGATTTTTCGCTTTTAGCGGGACACTGTGCCTGTATTCGATATCGAAGCGAAATCGATATCGAATATTGATATAAAATATTTGTCATTTCACTAGATTTTTAGAATACCGCAGCCGATTCTGAGGTAGAATTTACAAGATTTTTGGTGACGTGGAATTATGATATAAGGAGTTTTTGCGGTGCAGATGCGGTTTCGGTAAAAATATGAGATTCCAATCTGTTCGAAATAATCAAATTTCAGTAATTCATATCTTAAAATTTTAAGCATTAGAATTTCAATTTGCATACAATTTCTTTGCTATCAATTCCGTGGTTTCGACAAATATTTGCTGCAGATTTTAAAAAATAAAAGGTAAATGTTTTGTGTAACTTGTAGCAGTAACATTATAAGATTATAGAAATGTAAAATTTTAGATAATGAATTTTGCGTCTCTAAAAGCCGTTTTCTTTTTTCAATATTCAAAGTTTATACAACTACTCATTCCACGCCACGGTCGATGCACATATTGCAAAATCGCCGACAGACAAATTTAAATAGAAAAAACCCTGATAATATTTCACAGAATGATAAGACAGAAGGTGACACATCTCACTTTCCGACATACATACCTGCGTCACTCACAGCTGCAAAATCAACGGTATTTCTGTTAATACTTCGAATTCAGTATTAAAACCTTGGAAACACATTTTCGAAGTACAATATTATGCATAAATTTCTAGAGAAAAATGTGTTCGCGGTGTTACACTAGGTCCCTCCGTCAAAGCTTTTAGTCAACGAACTTCGAACCCGTTTGCCCTTAATGGAATTTTGCTGTTAATTCAACGTAAGCCGGAGTCTAGTCGCCTCACAGAGACGACAAGAATAGTCAACCGAAGTTCACAAATTACCTCGTCACATCAAAGATCAATCGCGGGATCGCTCGAACCCTTTCATCCTCCGAACTAGAAATCTGCACCGCATTCAGGGACACTCGATTCGACAGTTCGGATGCCGCAGAAATGGAATGGAATTAAAGTTCGCCGAGCTTGATTAGCAGAAAGATCCGCGTATTCCTTTCGAACCACTTAGCCACAAATTCTATCCAACTTGATTACTGAAACGGAACCGGGAAGTTCGGATTCACGATGACGGATGACATTGTAACTCTTTTCAATCTGCGTATTCTAGTCAAATTCAAATTCATCTAATAAAAATGAAAATTCCAATAAAAATGAATTTTGAAAAACTTGTCGAGGTTGTCGATGTTTTCGAAGATTGTCGATGATAAAAATATATTTATCATAAAACGTTGTTTACTTTCTCTGAATTAAAGGAGATAATAGGGAGGTCGCACTTGAGAGAGATACATACCCCCACTAGGCATACCCTGTACTATACTAATGTTAAGTGAAACCAGCTATTAAAATACCCACATAGTTAAAGGAATTTAATTAATTAAAGCGAAATCAGAAAATTAATATATATCATAGGGGGTGGCATTAGAACTCTTTCCCTTCCAAAATATTCTAGTCAAATTCAGTTTGTTTAAATATTAGGTCTACCGGAAAGTTCTATCTATTCTTGATATAAAAGAAAATAATAAATTCTATATGCATTTAATAATGTTTATTGTACTGTATAGTTTCCGTCTTTACTTGTGCTCTCTTGTCAGTGTGATTGAAATTTATAAACATCAACTTTGAAGAATGTATCAAGAATGTGAACTTAAAAGAACATCATCGAATATAACTTTCCGGTAGACCTAATATATTGTAATAAAAATGAATTTCAAAATTGATCATAAATTAGCGTCACCCATATTTGACGGACGCGTCGCTCAACGTGTTAAAAGTTGAAAACAGTGTCGAATCGCCAGGAGGAATGTTCGAGGGTTAATGGGGATCGAAGCGGTTTCCAGGTGACATGAATCGTTAAGACGAATTCCTGCCGGGCGATGCTTACCTTAGGATCCACGGACAGGCATGCAGTTAATAGACGAACGACGAGACGAGCCTAAGAGATGGTGCCGGGGGCTGTTTCCGAAACGCCCCGCTTGCGTAGGCGACCTACATAGATGCATAGCACGTAGACACGCGTGGCCCCGAATGCACTTCTGCGCCCGCATCCATGGACGACAGCGCGCCGCGACGTAACTTTGGCGCATTAACCTGGCTCCCGGCCATGCCGCGTCATAAATACGGGTTAACAATGCACATCGGAGCCACGGTTCTTGACAATGCCGTTCAGGGGGTGCAGGTCGCGCGAACCCGAACGCACGTTTTGCACCGTAAGCTACCGTTTCGCCGCCTTGTTCCGCGATCCCACTAAATCGGAACGGTTCTACTACGCGATACAAAATATCCATTCGCCGCTCTGCCACCGTCGTAAACGCTCCGCTGGTATGTTCAGTTGGTCTTTCGAACTGTTCAACACGTCCATCGGAATCGTAAAACTTCAACTATCGTGTGCCGGATCTTGTTCGTGGTGTTCCTCTGAGCTATTTGTTTAGCGATTCTTGCAGCGGTACATGTGCTTTTGTAAGAAATAGTACGTGGACTTATTTAACACTAAACTTACCGAACAGTAAAATTAACTACCGTGCGTTGCTTGACAGATCCAATTTATTTAGATTTTGTATAGTTTTTGCTAAAATAGTTGTTTCAATAATATAATCTATGCAATGGTTTTTCATGAAAATGTCTTGATTGTTCTAATAATTTAAAGATGAGATATCGGTCATTTGACCGTGGTAGGTTTAGTGTTAACAATTTAGAGTTTAGAGTTTCCTAAAAAGTATGTACCTTGAAAGTGACAATTTCATTCGCACTTCAACAAACTTATATAATGTGATGCAACACAGTGTTCTGAAATTTTTATTGAAATGAAAATTATCGTACGTCTGTTACATACAGCGCAATCATTGAAATGTCTATTAACAGTATTTCGGTGGATCAAGTGTTAGGTAATCGACGTCTGCCTTCGAGATAGGAAATAGCTCATGAAATTCTTAAAAATATACTACCTAGTGAATAGTATACTAGCAAAGGTGGAGAAAAAATTTAACAGAGTTGCTAGGATATTTCCAACCTATTCACAATACGAATTATTAAAATAATAGTCCATTTAACTTCCGTTCATTTCAATCGAGGTAGAACATTTTTATTTCACATAAGACGTACAATCTAGCAATCATTTCTTAGAACAAAAACATAGATGATCTTTATGTGCTTGCATTTACTCGATTGCGTAATTATCGACGACAAGAGAATAGGATTTCATTCCGACTTTAAAGAAAGAAATAACACGCATACTCGACAGATTATTACTAAAAATCACCGTCGCGAGACAAACTCGTCGAAGAACGACGAGGGTTGAATAAACAAATGGTTTCTTTAAAATACAATGTCCCATTTGAGTGTACATAATTAATACATGTAAGACTTTCAGCTGCGACGATTACACATATACAAATTTAATTATATAAGTACGCTGTAGAAACAACAATTTTTCATTTAACTAACTTTCCCACGGTCGGCGCGTTAATGCTTCTCACGGCTCCCTCCTGTCTATTATACGTGGCAACTGTATTATAACAGATATTAAAAGAGAGATGAATTAAGTACCATTGTTCGAGTCGCGTGTTACGCAAAACCGGAAAGCCCGACTAGCTATTGTAAGCAGCAATCGAATTCGGTTTGCAGGAGAAGACTGCGAACTCTGGTTCGAGTGTTCTAACCCGAAGTTTTGCCAATGAAATCGCGCGGCGGTTCCTTAGGACCGACGCCAAGAACTAATTTCCATACGAGCAAAAGTTAGACAACAGAACGGTGGCATTTCTCGAAACTTCGCCGTCCCCGTTCATGCGTGGAATGCATGGGGACACAGCGGAGAGTACGCGATGAAATCGTTGTGGAAACGCGATGACTTACTTACTCTTTTGTACGTATAACTCACTTGGAATTGTCTAAATAATCAGCTTGGATATTGCTCAATCAAGCCCGTTTCGTAGTCAATTGTTCAAGACGAGAATTACCCAGTCCTAAACGCGACTATTGTGTATTGTTCTGTAACAATGCCAAGACTGGTTTTATTTATGATTTGAATGATCTATTTTATAATACTATACGCTTCGGTAAAAATTTATCTTAGGAATATTTTTATAATATGAGAAACTATAAAAAAGAATCAGGAATCGGCCATTTTGACTGGTTTGGTAGTTCTAGTGTTAAGAATAAAGTTACTCAGCTTTAATGCGATTAACGAATATTTTTTTATAAGAACGACAATAGATTGATTTCATTTTGCCAGTTGAAAGAGTTTATACAAACTTAGTATAATTTCTATTGCAGTTTCATTACGGATTTTATGGGTTTTTAAAGAAACGATTAACTAGAAAACAAAACTGTACAGGCGTTTTATAATTTTGGGACTATCTTTACATTTTGTATAACTTGTAAAGATTATTAAAAAAGGAAAGACATTTTTAGCTGATTTCCTCACAATTAACTCAGACAATTTTTATTTTACATAAGAATCCGCATAATAATTGCATTGACAGCGTACAAGAATCGTCACAATTATTTTTGTATTTATTTAATGCATTAATGAACTGCGGATATGTTAAAAAAAATAAAAATTGTTTAAGCTAGTTATACAAACTGGAGGCTAATAACTAGACTGCAAACTTTATGCGTTTATGACAAAAATTCATAAAAATATTTGATCAAGAATGATCAAGTACAAAATAGTAGAAACATTTAGAAAATTTAGAAAAACTGTCGCATTATTTTCTATTCTGTAAAATAATTAAAGACTAAAAGAAATATCTACGCAGCTTCTGTATCTGGTAATTAATGGAAGCGATTTATATTTTGCATAAAAATCCCCGGTTTACTGATAACATTTTTGCCCTTTCAGTTATTTTAACATTCAAGGTGTACAGTATTCGTGTTCATAACTCCAACACTATTGCTGTTTTGCCATTCGGTAAAGTAAATAAACTATATACGCGTATATAGTAATAAATATCACTTTGAATTTATTTATATTTATATTATACTTATTTTATATTTAGATATAAATCTAAATTATGAACGGAGATAATTAGGCGTAAGGTGGAAGTCTATCACGAAAGTCCTTGAGTGTTAATAAATCGCACTCATTAGAAAGATGTCTATACTAGATTACAAGACAATAGCTCTTGATGAACATAATCAAGAAAATTGTCGCGACTGTTAAAAAATAAAATAGCAAGGTCTGCATCCGCGAGATCAATTTACTTGATCATAATTCGCAACTCTTCTATATCACACTCGCATAAGAACAACAGTAACAAAC
>NC_135779.1:11357532-11430210 GCF_028453695.1 Augochlora pura
AGCGTGCATCGAACAGCTACGAAATGAAACGGGTTGGCGCAACAGAGTTTCAGCGAGCATAGACTGTTCATATAATTGAGACCGTTGAGCGGTGCTTTGATCGTGTTTCAAAAAGGAGCGGATTCTCTATTTTCAGCGAGCTTTTAAAATCAAGTGTTCCATATTACGGTCGGTAAGCGCAGGCTCGCGTCCGCAGTCTAATTATAAGCGGACCCGCGCGCGCGCGCGCACGCGGATAGATCTCGAATAATTTCGCGGCGGCTTTGCCGGATATCTCGTTGAGGATTCGATACATGTGGCAATACTTCCGCACGGGCGTGCACGTAATTCCACAGGCAATTAACATCGACGAGTTGGCTTCGGGAGAGGCCGCGCGAAACTTTCGACGGGCCCGGTGGAAACTACTCGGTATTCGAGGAGTTAAGTTCGGTATACGCGGCTCAGATAGCACTAAAAATCTAGGGCGAGTTTAACGAGTCCCGCAAAAAGCGAAGTTACCCATTTTCCGTGGCAAAAGCCGGGTCGAGTGGGCTCTCGTGGTCGCGCTCGCATCGCTGCTCCGCTCCGCTCCGCTCGACGCCGCGCCGCGCCAAATCGACACAACACTTCGCGCGCGTTAAACCGACTTAAGGGGGTATTAATGTCCCGAATGTGTATTTATTTATTAGCGCTAGATTTACTGACCAATAAAAGCAGCCTTTTTATAAGACATTTATTATGACTGCATAAGTAACTCAGTGATGCATTTTTGCAATCTGAATGATTGTAAATTAATACTAATATTATTTTTGTATTATATGATTTACTACATTAATTTAGTGATGACTATAGCAAAACCGAGGAATAATTCCATGGAAAACATACATGTAGATCATCAAAGATACCCTTCAATCTCTTCGATACAAATAATTTAAATAGAAGTGATTATTTCTTAGTTGTCTGTTTAGTATCGTTATATTTACCTCGTATTTTATTTAAGCTTCGGCTTTTATAAAATGTTCATAAGGATTTATAAAAAAGGAATTTATAAAATTGTAATATGTATAAAACGTTTCAAGGAAGACAATAAACAGAACTAAAGTTCAACAACAACAAATATTTTAACTTTTATCACGTCATACCTAGTCTATTATATTAAACCGAATCGTAATCGAAAAAATTATTCCTACAACAGCTTCAAAAACCAAAGCTGTCACTGTTTTCAACCCCTACGATTAAGTTCACGAAATAAAGAGATCGATGTTTTCGAAATTCTAGACCGTAACACCGCTCTCACAGTAGTGTTCGCGGAACCAACAGATTTCTGTCGTCCCGGCGCCGTTTAATGAAACACCTGGAAGGAAACGAGGGTGTTGAAGAGGGGATGGGGGGACGAGGAGTAGTCGTTTCGCGCGAAAGCGCATTAAAAGCCGAGGCGGAAATGTCGCGCGTGTCGCAGGCACGCGGAAATTTTCTTTCTCGTTCAATTAATGCAACCGAGGCGTTCTGTTCTCGTTGAATAATATCACGCGTCCAACAATCGTCAGGCTTTCCAGGATTTCTCACTGAGTGAGCCTTGTTTTGCCGCCATCGTTCTGCCACAGAGCCGCGGTTCCTGGTTTTGTTCAAACTTAAGCGGTTGTCGCTGCGATCGAACGCGGGACCACATTGGCACCGAATCGAGACGCGGATTCGATGAGATCTTAACGCGTCCAAGGCCCCGATTAATTGTGCCGATGGAAAAATAGACCGGCGAGAAGCATTATAATATTTGACGTGAGACGATTCTAGTAATTGATTAATGTAAATTGTTATTGCTATGCGGCATTTGAAGTCGCAAGAATATCTTCAGTGTCGATTAAAATGAAGATAGAAAGTGGAAGAGATTTGTTCTAGTTTTACTCTTTCTCTCATTTTTTTATCGTCGCACCGGCAATTGTATAATTCGCGACAATTACTACAAATTATAATATTAATAAATATAATATTAATAAATTGTAGAAGGCTTTATCTGTTTTGTTTCATTTTGAATGTTTTACTCAGATATTCACTTGTTTGTATTGTTTTTATAATTTTATACTATATTCGTATTTGTATGAAATGATAAAAGGATCATAGTAGATCAAATTTTTGATAAATGTCAAGCATTAAACAGCATGGCTCTCCCTGTATCACGTACGGGATAAGGATTGAAAAATGATTAACATTTGTGGTCACAAGTGATTTTGCATTTTACATTTCTAAATACCAAGTTGTAAGGAAATTAATTACAATAGAATTTGTATTAATATACAATATAAATTTATATTTTATACTTTTTAGACAGGTTTATTCAATTTTTATACATTTTAATTATACGAATACTTCTAATATTTATAGGAATCTTTCTAATATTTCTCTTCTGAAAGTTATGCAAGATGCTTAACAAAAAAGAAATCTATTCTTTGCTTCAAATATTTCTTATTTAACTACCGTAGACACATAACGAAGACTAGCTCTCATAACCTTCTAAGAAATCATGAATACAAAGCAGCCTTAATTGGCGTTAATACATCGTCTCACAGTACAAAATCATATTTTAAAATAAAATTCTCATACCGAATCCTGTCTGTTTATAAAAAAACAGCAATTAACTTCTTAACAAATACATCTTATGATTTACGTGTATTCCGGAACTGTAATTCTATATTTAAACTTTGTTTAACGTTTACAAAGGATTTATCATTTAATCTATTATTTAACAGCTAACTGAGATATCTAAGGAAGATATACATTTCTATATTTATCATTAAATTATATATTTTATAAATGTTGCATTCAAATAAAATCCAAATAAAATCAAACATATACAGTGAAAGAGTTACTCGATTAACAAGTTACTAAATTAGTAATTAATCTTCATATTCACGACGAAATATCAATTCTCAAAGTAAGTATTAAATATTAGCCAATGACGGACGGTTTTATCGATCGTCTATTAAGCAGCAAATAAAATCCGAGGACAGGACGACAGACCTGGTAAATCTTTGAGAATCAATTAGGCAGCCGCCCTGAAAGGTTTCGTCATTGATCCTCATGCAAATTTCGACCCCGTCGAAAATTAGCCTTCGCGAAATTGTCTCCTTCCCGAGGAGAAAGCAGAGGCTGGGTCTCGTTAGACCGTATTTCGAATTCCTCGAGCTACTCCCGCGGGGTAGTTACACACACCATAGGTGTGCGTCTGTCTCACTGAATTGCGGAGAGCGTTACGCGGAGGTTTCATCGTGGGGGACACTGATGCTCCCAGAATGTTAAAGCGGAACGCTATAGCACACATGGAGAGCGTTCAAGTAACTTTTCAACAGAAATTGGCCGCTAATTATTAAATTAAACTTTGCGCACTGTGTCCATCATATTCATCTCGCTTATCAACACCGCTGCAGCTTATACGGAGAATGGCAAAAGCATTATAAAAATTTATTAATTTTATAATTTATTCAAGTAGTGGATCTTGATTTATTTCGTTTATTCTGTAATTCTGAAAAAATTAAGAAAAACCCTTTTATTGAATTCATTTGCATCGCTCTCGTGATACGGCTTCTAGAACTCGTCAAACTTTTATTAGAACTAATACAAAGAAACCCACTCGTTTAATTTTAAGTTTAATTGTTCGGTTATCAATATCCGTCATAAAGTAAATATAAATTTTTTCTTCACGCGTAGAAATTTATTAACGACAACGTTGATCAGGATATCTCTAAAAGAAATCATGGTGCAAGGAGTTAACCCTTTGCATTCAAAGCCATTTTAACTATAAATCAGAAATGATATTTTTGGCTCATAGTATTTCCATTCTATGTAACAAAGTCCATTATTTAACAATCATTTAAATCTAAACTTTATTGGTATAAAAATGATCTTTGGACACGATAGTACAATTTTAGTGGTGCCTCAGGTTCGCCACTCGAGCACAAAGGGTTAAATGTTGACGACCCGACCGAAGTTCTACTTGCAAATAGCGTGCAGAGTGTACGACCAAAATAAATGAAAATAAAAAATACCACACGGCACGACCCCCTGTTCAGAAATATGGGATCCGCGTTTATCCGTTGCGAGTCGGGCGCACGCAAGCGGAAACACGCTGGTCTGCTCGTTCGCCTCGCTGTACGGCAGCTGCGAGCGGAATCGTAGCCGCATATGCGCCTATTTGAATAATTAAGCAACAGCCTTACGCAAATCAGTCGGACAAATGCGTTTCGACCACCATAGGAACGAGGGAAACTGATACCGGCTGAGTAGTTACTGCTACAGATGATTCGATCGCTAGGGGAACAATCGCGCACACGTGACTGGGCGGAATGTTTTATCCATAATCTTCATGTGGCCTGGATAGTCCAGTTATGAAAAGAATCTCCATTAAGAACACCATACAAATTTTGTTGAATGAAACAGAGGGTATGCGAAACGGCTAACAGCTCCATTTTTTTTTTAAATAATCGAACTTTCGTCTTGGTAAATTGATTGTTTCAGTAGCTATGTAACGTGTTGCGTTATCTTTGTTAATATATTCGAATAATTTGTGAACGTTATTCGAACCTGTATTTTCCATGATTAAATGACAAAACGTAACAAACAGATATCTGGAAGGAAATGCAAAATTAAAGAACAGATCCTACTCAAAAATCCTTTATTTCCCTTGTTTAGTTATTTCAATAGCATCAGTTGATCATAACTGTATTTTTTTTGTTTAATAAACTGATGTAAACTTCTTTTCACTTGTGTTTTAAGTTGACAATTAGTAGACTGTAGTTCATGCACACGTGACAATTTAAAACAGTAGGAAGGTTATAAATATTTAAGAACTTTCAGCTGACTGAAATTATTCAAGGAAGAATCGCTTCTGCTTCGTCAATTAACAAAGACATTCTTTATTTTTCGTAGAGATTCGCAAGTCTAATTATTGTTGCACTTTGTATACGAGAATATTTTTTTCGTCATACGATATTCATCATTATTAACGGTTGCCTGATGATTTATTAATGGTTTATTGATGCGCTTCAAACACGTTTCAGAATACGTAAGCGAGTTTCACTCTTTAGTTTCGCTTTCGTCAATAGACATTTAGGTAGATACCCACTTATCTACCATGATTTGCGAGTATATTGTAAAACTTTCTACAATTTTACTTTGCCTGTAGACAGTCTGTTGCACGATTCAATAATTTTATCTTCTTCCATTGCAGTATTTCTGACTTATTAAACGTATTACAAGTAGTCCGTGTATCTTTCAGTAAAATCCAAATGTTTCTTCGTAAGATACAAGATCTAAACCGAAGGGTATTCCTTATTAGTAGATTGCGGATTTTATGAATTGATAATAGAAATTAGCGAGTAAAATATAAGATAATAAAGCCATCAGAACAGTTCAAAAATACTATTATTTTCAATATACTGGAGCTATCGAAACTAGAACAAGAAACACGTTCTCGAAACACGCTTACTTATAAATAACAGTTTAATAAGTCAATGGCAAAGCGTTCTCAAATTCCCCTAAAGACTTTCTTACTTCATGTTTACCGAACTTATACGCAATGTACAGTCTAATTAGAAAATACTCGATTAAAGCCAAATGAGGCAATAGAAAAGATCCCAAACTCTTTGTTATTCCTCATAAGAATAATCAGCGCGAGGAGGATAAACGTTTATCAAAGTCTCTTTATCGTCATTATCAGACCACACGAAAGATGTCAGAACACTGTAACTATCGGCAAATAGTTTAACTAGGTTCGAGCCATATCGGATCACCGATTGCCCCCGCAAAACTTCGAATCGGTTATTTCACTTCGCGAAGAAAAGTCCGTCCTTTGTCGCGCCGTTGCTCCCAAGGACTTGTTAGCGTGCGGGAGGGGAGGGGGGAGGCGGCGGTGGCGGCGCAGCGTTTCCGATCGTTGTAACGCTCTGAAAAGTGTCCGGGCTCTTTGTTAGAAACTTTAGCGAAGAAAAAAAAAATAGTCCGGCCAATACCGGCTCGTCGTGTTCTGCAGCGCTTTTGTTTCTGCCACGGCCGAGCTGTTTCGCATTTCCAGCGGGATGCTCTCGGTGAAACCATGGGTACGGATTACCGGCAAGAATCAGTCCCGGTCTGTAATTACCGAGGACAATTGCGGCGTGCCTCTGTTATGGAATCTCGTTCATTTCACGTCTCATAAATTTGCCAGTTAGTTTCGCGGACGCTGTTTGCAGAACGTAAAATTCGGTTTTTCGCGAAACTACCCCGGACTGTAATTATCGTGTCCGGGTTGGGATCGTTGACTCCGTTCGAAATGAAGTCTGCTGCTCGGTGATAAACGCAAACGTAGTCGATTGCAATTGGACACTGCAAATGATTTTGTAAATTCAGATTTTTATAGGTTCATTCGGGGAACCTGAATTCAAAGACAGTGTCTCGCGTATCGACAGCTGCGATGGATTAAACATATCATTTTATCTAATTGAGATAGCTGCTGTTACATATTTTTTAATTTTATTTATATTCGCGTTCTGTCGTTTTCTGTCGCAGTCAATTTCAGTTGGTTACTTTTCTTTACTTGCGTGTTCCATAGTTATCCATTTTACAATGGGCTAAAAAATATCAAAACAAAGGAATAAGCAGAACCTAAAATAGTGTGAAATTTAACACAATTTTTACTTCCTGTTAACAATCGAATTATGATCTATAAAATTCTTGAATAATAGAACTTGTTTTATAACAATCACAGGATTCGATTTATTTCAATTTCGTACGATTTTTATAATAATCAGTATGTGCTTGAATAAAGAAGTTTTAAAAGAACTGAGAAACCAACTATTTTCAATGGCGTCACAGTGCTAACATCAATAATCTGTTAATTCATTTAATACAAGCATCGTAAATATTATTCGAATATTATTAAAATTTAATATTATACTTTTATCATACTCTTGGCCGAGACTTTGTTCAAAGTTGATTATTTCAACCGCATCGTTTTTAACACGTCTGTGATTCCTTATGTTATTCTAGTAATTAATTTCTACCCGTTTGATCAATTTCTGCCGATAATAATTGTTTATCAGCGAATTTGCAACTCCGAATTCGCTTCGAAATTGGAGCATTTGGTTAATCGGTAGCCAAGGCCGACGTATCGGTAAATACGAGTCAAGGCATCCCAGCCCTTGCGTTCATCGAATCCTTTGTATCTGGCCACGATTATCGAGGGAACGCACCGATGCGTTCTCGCGGAACAATCGCATTTATAATTATAGTTGCCTCCAGGCTGGCTCGCCCGGTGTGCAATAAAATTCGTAATTAACGGTGATCAACTTTGCAGCTGATCAACTGTGCATATCTTTACCTTCGTCGTGTTGAGTCACCGTTATTTCTGGCGGGAAGCTCCTCGGCAAGGACAATGATTTCAACTCACCTGTAACAAAAAAGGCTAATGCTTTCAATGATGTTCATTGAAAATATGCGACGTCGAAAGTAATATTTTATGCGAAAATCTATTTAGTTCCACGTTGAAACTGAATATTTGTAATATATTTTTTGATTTGTTCTAAGGTCAATTTATTCGAACATTAATGTATAATGTAATCGTACTATTTCCCCTGGCTATATTTCTTTAATTATTATTTGTAATTATAATGTAATTCATTTATCATTTGCAAAGAAGTGTTGTAAAAATATTCTATATTAAGTGATTATATCACAGGTAGAAATTTAACAAAAGTTTGTTACATTTATTGCTTCTATTTATAATTAAGAATATTCTACTTCCCTTGTTCTCTATACACTTTTTATTCGTAAGTATAATTCAGTCACATGTATAATTTATATTATTTATATTTGTCTATAGAAAGTTCTGTATTTTGATTTACCCTTTATACACATAATTCGCCATAAATTCCTAGCTACTCCTTTAATACGAATTATTACACAGCAAAGTCTTATGTCTGTACATAGATAAATAAATAAATATAGTTTTATGTAAAACTATATTTTACATCACTGAATATATATTATATTACTTGTTTACATAATATTGTCTGAAGAACGCTTATATTTTACCATTTCTTACGACGTTAAAGATATTTTTTAAACGTGGACAAAAGTGCAAATAAATCATCCGCACAACGATCTACTCAGATTTTTATATCTTTTGTTTATAAAGAGGATATTTTCGGGAGAAGAATACACTGTTTGATTTCAATATTGGAATAGTAACATAAGCGTGCGAGGACTTATGGGCTACAGAGTGTGTTCTCCCCTTGAACGAGTCGACAACCGAAAGGGTGAGCCCCGAAATTAATGAAAGCGTTTCCATTGAACTCCACTCGGGTCAAGTGTGTGATACACTATCGGGTGACCGTTCACGCAACGCCAATCCTGTCAATTAAACCAATTTCGGCACCCTACTGTGTTTTTCAGGTACAGAATCGTCCGAAAATGGCTGTAGGACTCGTCGAGCATTTTCGTTCGCGTAGTCCCGTTGTTCATTCATTACAGCGATTGCGACGAGAACACTCGAACAAAATTTAGATAATCATGTAATTAGAATATCTGATTAATAACTTTTGTTTCCATTTTGCAAAGAGAACAATCAACTCTGGCAAAGAAAATAATCGTGTTAAACATAACGAAAAGAATAATTATATGGATGTTGTTAAGGTCGATCTACAGTGCTATGTTAACAAATATTTTTTTCTAATGTGAAAGTATTGTTTCGTTAAATTTTGAAATCCTATCTTAAGGTTTATTGCTTTAATAATGTTAATCTCTCAACTAATGATAAAACTACAATTGTTAAACTGAAGACGAACTAAAGAAAGCATAAAATATAAAGACATTAATCGACACTACAAAATCGTTATTAATAATGTAACGATAAATATGAAAATCGTATAAAATGAACTCGAATACGATACAACAATAAAATATGCTTTACAATGTTTGGATATTTAATCTGACGAAAGATTCCGCGATAGAAAACTATTTCCGTTTAATTTCATTTCTCACAAATTAATGTACGTAAGAGAAGACAGCAGTTGCTCGTCTTTATTTATACCTATTAAAAGTTTAATCTTGTTTTCGAATTGCAGAGACTTCAAAAGAATAACAAACTCGCCTTACAGTCGGGTGCAAAAGTTTCCAGACAATTAATCCCCCAACTTCCCTTCAACAATGAAGGAAGAAACGCACTTCAGTAATTACATTCCTACCCTCTACCCTTGTTCTACTCGAACTCGTCAGTATTATTTCATCATTTTTCCAACTAGCTACGGTTCGAATGAAACTACAGAGCAAAAGTCACGTTATTTAACTTGATATACAATACCAATATAAACAACAATAAATACAATACTATAGAAAGCGGCGGTAGAAATAATGTTACTGGAATTTAAAATAGTTCTTACGTTTCTGTCGTAATAATTAAATTAACCCTTTGCACTCCAGGGCTCCGGAGCGGAGCCATTTACAATTTATCTTCAAACTCGAGGGCTCCGACAATGAAGATCAATTTTAAATGGTTCCGTTCCGGAGCCCTAAAGTGCGAAGGGTTAAAAATAAGAGGGAACAATTTTTTACTCACTTATAAGATATATGTTTGACTTTTAAATAAACATACTCTCCATCGAGTGTTAAAAATAGTCTCCTCTCTATCATTAAGTCAAGAATAGAGTGTAGGCATTCTTCAATTATTTTCTCTTTCCATTGTTTTAAATTGCTCTTGCTTATTTTTACTATAAATGCATCACGATTGCGGTTTACATACAGCGCACTAAAGAAGACTTAATTTCTTGATTTTTAATTTAAATTCTACATTCACGTAAAACTGTCTCGTCTTCGCTTTAATAAAACAAATATTAATGTCAATGTTAAATATTTCTGTTGAAACGCAAACCCTATAAAATTCATGCAACTTTGAACAAAACATAGAAAAACATAACTAAATTTGACTGAGCACGGTCGCGAAGTGTTTTCGTACACTCGAAATTTCGCGAGCGGCGTCGCAGGATTTCGCAAGTTTCTTACGAGAATCCTTCAATGTGTCGAGCTGTTGTTTCGAACTGTCCTCGACGAGAACGCCGAGGACAATCGGCAGAACCCGGACGATTAAAACTTTCGACCGTTAATCGAGTTAATCCCGGGTGTCGCCACTTGAGACAGGGGACGCACACGGTCGAGCAGCGACGCGCTCGTGTGGACACCGTGAACGATGCAAGCGAACGCAGCAGCGCGAGGTCGGCGCGACGGAGGATTACGTGAAACAATCAAGCCGCTCCGATGGTCCCGATCCTTATCAGAGGCTGATCGCATAATTCGCGGTTTTCGTCCTGAACAATTAAGCAGCCGTCACCTCGAAACGCGTCGCGCGTACTCCGCCGTCGGCACCGGCGACCCGGCGCTATTAATTCATTAGTTACACGTCGAAAGGAGGACTAATTACGTCAGCAGCTAATTGAACTGTTATCGGTCGCGGGGCATCGGCTCGCGATCCACTTAATTGCACGTTTTGCGCCGCGATATGCACACAATCGGCGGCCGCGTCTTTGAGAGGGAAAAGAAAGCGCGGTGCCGGGTCGCTGCGATTAATCATACGACGCCCGGAAAAAATTCATTAGAACCCGTATACCGGTCTTCGCGTATCGGGGAACAATGTGGTGCTGATTTTATTTTCCAGCCGGCCTGTTTTTGCGTTTTTATCGTATCTGCGCCGAGGAGCAGTCTAATTATCGTATTGTTGCGAGGGAACGCGGCGGCACAATGCGTTTTTCATTTAGCTCCAGGTTTTTGTTGTTGCGGAAAATAAATTAATTAAGTCGACGGCAGATTTCGAACGCGCACCTGGCTCGTAATTCCCTCGCCGCGCTGCGCGCTCGCGTCTGTTTCGGGAAATTAATTAAATCCCCTGCGCCGTAAATCGCGAATCGAAAATTCGACAGGATCAACGGACGTTTTCGACACGGCCAATTAATATTAATTAACCTTACGCAATAATTGGTCGATATTCTTTTTCCCCTCGCATAATTGAATAAGATAGTATTTCAAATGGCAACTAGGAAATATATATTGCATTTCAGTTGATGCATGTATAACATTTTAGAAAATAAAATGCTTTATTCGCTCGAAAGAATGTACTTTAGAAAGAAATATTTTGTTCGTGGTAAGAAATTTTTAGGGTAAGACTTCAAACAGTGTCTCATTTGACTGGAAATATCTACGTCGTAGTTCCGGATATTTTATTTATTTATCAGCAGTGAATAAAATATTTCAATTTCACTAGATCATACCGTATATTATAATTATTTTAAATTAAAAACCAACGGAGTAACCTACTTTTTCTTTACATTATAAACATTTGTTCACTATTTGCTCTTCTATTTTACGTTCTACATTATAAAAATAAGATGTTTAGGATTATCAAAATTAAATAGGTTATTTGCTGAAATTTTGTTCTATCCAGACTACTATTTTGTTTGAATCGTGAAGAATTTAATATTGCAAACGGTGTCTCAAATATTTTTCCTATCCCAGCCTTGGATGGGATTGATGACGTACTGCGTCGATCCACGTGAAATTCGACGCTTGTATGCGGACCAAGCTGACACCGAAGGAAAATGAGGTCGCCCGTAATTAATTCACCTCTGACTTTTGCCCGCAACGACACACGGCACCCGCGAACACCCCGATCCGCCGATTCATCCGACCCCGCGAAATTGGTTTTCGTTGGCCACCCATCGGGACCGTTGTTTACAGTTCGTTCAAATTACTGTTTGTCCTACGGAATCGCTTCCGATCCCGCGGAAATTTATTCGAGCAACCAACGATCTTCATTAACCGTGATTGTGACGAAGTCTTCGGGCCAGTTGCGCGCGCTCGCAAAACGAGAGGTGCGTAATTAACTATTCGATTGCCGTAACGCGATCCGCTTCAGATTTTTTCCGTTTACGATCTCCGCGAGTTCCATGGAAAATTATTCACCCTTTGCACTCGAGTGGTGACTCTGAGGCACGACTAAAACTGTTGTATCGCATAAATAGATCATTTTTATATAATCAATGTTTAGATTTAAATTATTGTTAGAAGTACAACTGTTGTACGAGTCACACAATTCAATTTCATAAAATGCACTTTGTGGTGTAAAATTGTAATACTGTAAGTCTGAAAAATTATCTTAGGTTTATAGTTAACCCATTCGCTGCCAAGGACGAATATACTCGTCTTTGGCAGGGTGTCACGCATTGCCAGGACGAGTATACTCGTCCTACTTTAAATAGATTATAACATGCAGGCTTTTGAATTAGCAATTTTTTTGTGGTCACAAACATAAATATAAATATGTAAAAAACTTGAAAAAATACTACAAATAAAATTTTTTACAAAAATAATACTTTATTTCTTATAGAGAATGGTAAAATATAAATGGCAATGGGAATGACTTCATATAATTTAGGCTTGGCAGCGAATCGGTTAAACTAGATTCGAGTGCAAAGGGTTAATAGACTGCAGATCTGTGTGCATTTAACGCATGTGCAGATTTTGAAGATACAAGGAGACGTGTTGATTAATAAGATCTAATTACACTACAATTAAATTAGAATTTGTATGGAGATACTTAATAGGATTTTTACATGTATTTATTTATGTACATGTTTCGAGTAATTGTATTAAAAATTATACTAGAAATCCTTGATCGATATGTTACACATTTTCGCAACTACGTTTGAATCATAACTTCGTATTTTAAATAAATACATTATAGTAAAGTATAGAAATGAAAAATAAGTATATTTCTCATTGTGCAGTACTTGCATGAATAATTAAATCACAGTCATACAATAATATCATCGAAAGAAATTCAAAATGTTCATATTTTAAAATTACAAATTATTCTACCTATCCGACAAATTTTAAATTAAATCGTCGCCATAAATGTATGACTGGAAATAGTATAAAAACTACTAACTTGATTGTAAAAATATAAGTAGGTTTTCACTTCATTATAAATTTCCAAAATAAGCTTTTATTTACATGTTCGCTCAACTATGGCAAATTTTCATTTCCAATATAAAATTATGTCTTCGAGCCTCTTTTATCGATCTAGAAATATCGAACAACACCAGGTTGTTTTGAAGCTCGTTTATCCAAGCAGAGGTTTCGTAACAAAGAATTATTTATAGCGAAGAGGATATCGCAATTTCCTTGTTAAATTTCACAGTTAAGGCTGCAGAAAAAAATAAAACACTTGATACAAATACTTTATCTACCAGCAGTTTTCAAATAATCCTTTTAAAATCGAAGATAAAGAGTTAACATTTTTTTTACAAATTCGTACAAGAATTATTCAACTATCAAATTAATTAAACGAACACGTTCGCGACCAGCGTTACACATGCCCGACGACCACGATTTTGTATTTCACGTAAAAAGCATCCAATTAATCTTCGGAATATAATTATTTAAAATTGTAACACATGCTGTGACATTTGGAGAATTTATAGCTTCCTTTTGACGATGTTTTTCACGTGTTTCACAAGAAGAGATGATGTATTTAATACGAAAAATACGATAAATATAACTATATACGCTAGTGACGTTGACAACGAACTTGTTAATATAATTCAATAACAAGTTTTTTTTTAAATTATTATGACACGAAATTATTAAACTTCAACATTATCAATATTAAGCTTCCCTGAGACACAATGAAAGACCTATTAATAGACTTCCGGTAAATATTTACGATAAAGAACCCCGAGTAAAAAACAATGCGCAGAAATGATCGCGCAATTTCAAGATAAAAATCTGCTCGAGTCCGGAACAAAGGTTACGGTAAATATAATTAAAGAATGAGACGAAAGTTACGGAACCGCGCAAGATGAAACTTCGCGCAGATCCTTTCGCAGCGCCGGCAAAAAAGTTTCGCGATCTCGAACTTTGAACTGTGAAAGCAAACGGGAACGAAACAACGAATCGCTGGCGCACCGAAAAATCCTCGTAGAATTCCGCGAGAGTTACCGAAAGGGGAGAACGGGAACAATAATTCCGAGCAAAAAAATCGCGAACAATGTTTTCTCAGCAGAGGGAACGGAAGAATTTCCCCGGTGTGAGAAAAGTCGGGGCCTTTTTATCCCCGGATCGGGAATCAGCGCGCGGCTCGGTCATTGTTTCGCGTTCTGCGGCCGGTCTCTGCTCGCAACAGCGGCATTTTTGCATAACCCGGTGAAAGCCCCGCATCCGAGCCGAGTCTCCACCAATTTCCAC
Organism: Augochlora pura; assembly: GCF_028453695.1. Taxonomy (NCBI): domain Eukaryota; kingdom Metazoa; phylum Arthropoda; class Insecta; order Hymenoptera; family Halictidae; genus Augochlora; species Augochlora pura. Next base: position 11,371,771 of record NC_135779.1, read on the forward strand.
CGGAGCCGATCCGCTTCTTTTGTCCTTGTCTGCGCAGGAGTTTTCTGCCGCGTCGCGTGTCCCGCGTACCTTACGATCGCCCCGCACAGCGAAATAGAAACAATTACGCCTCGTAACTGTATCGTAAATCACTGTACGCTGGAGGAGCTATTAAATCTTCACGCCTGCGCACATGCTCGCTACATTTTAACATATATTGTACTATTACAGTAACGATATTCTCCCACGTTTCAATGTTATCTCCTGTTTCCTTTCGACACACCACATTATTAGGAACGGTTTACTGAATATTGCCTATTGTTCCTACGAACAAATCGCGGGACCTTTACTTTCGGTTTTTTTCAGCGCGCTGCAAATAACTCCGTTCGATCCCATCGATTCAATTACACGGCACGTTATGCTTATCGGATGTGATTATGGCTTAATCAGCATCGATTAGTATGGAACAGGATCGTAGCGTTTTGCGCGAACATTTTCCGTCGATCGATTAGTAGACATTTATGCGGAATGAAAATGTTCCTCGTTGGTTGTACGAAATAGAGGTTAGATAAAAATTGATTTCTTCTTTTTTTATCGATATTAATAAAAGGAAAACAATGCAATATTACTTTGAAATTCTTTTGCTCTTGGTCTCGTTTATGGCAAAATTGAGCAATTTTATACCGTGTAATATACATAGATTAAAAAGATTTTTAAATGTTAATATATATTATTTCTAATCTGTTAAAACTTCTATTTAGCCATTAATGTAAACAATTTTTATTTTACATGAACATCTCCAGCCTACTATGTTTTTCTTCTAAATTCTACTTGTAGCTTATCTTCTTTAAAGGAGATATCTCATTTTTCATTTATTATATTTCTAATTTTCTCTATATTACTCTAGAATTACTTTTAATTACGTTTTTGTTGGAAATGATTGCATCGATGTATCGAAATGTCATTACACCTCGTTTTAATTTATACCGATTTATCTTCGTTATACAAATTATAGTTCAAGATTTTTATATTTACTACGCGTACTGAACAAAAGCAACAGTTTTATAGTTAGTAGACTTTTACCATCGCAGTGCATGGAACGTTTAATTATTGATTACGTCTCGTAATTCTTCACTATTCTTATCACAGCGATGGAAGACGTTAGCATTGTTTAAGTCGTTAACTTGTGGTCGAGCGAATGTTGCTATGCAATTAATAGCATAAAGACTTTCTGGTTACGAACAACTATTGATAACGCAGGCGAAGTCTTTGATCTAAAAATACGTAGAAAATAAAAAACACTAACACCGTTGATGCAGCCACTGAAAATAGCATTGGATATCGATATAGACAATTTTCTTTTTTTTTTTTCTCTTAGCGGCTTCATGCACACGCATTCGTGAAGATACGAAAATAGGTCGGAGATAACTCGACCAGCACAGTTTCCTATAGAAACTTTACCAAAAGCCGTTCGTTTACTGGGTCACAGAAATTTTTAGAAGCTGGCTGATTTAACGTCGACAAACTTCCAGCCGAAAATAGGGAAATATATTACGAGGAGCGTTTTCCACCGAAAACATCGAACTGAAATTCGAGAGCTTGATAGATGCATCCATTTTCGACGCAAACACGCTTTGACTCATGACATTTCGAAACGTACGGCGCCGCTTCCTTGCTTTTACGTACAATGTCCACTGGAAAGATGGTTTTGTTTAGAACAGCACGGGTTTGAAGCGAGCTGGAACGATGCGTCTCGAATAAGAGAAGCAGAAACGTCGAATGCCAAACACGGAATTCTATTCAGCGTCGTTGAATTGCAAATACGCGTACTCGCTGCACGCTGTTTTGCATTAACAGTTCGAACGAGATTTTTAGAAATCACTCGTAGAAATTATTTTTGAAATAATTGCAAAGTGCAACGCAGGATATTGTATCTCGTAGTAGAACTTTATCGAAGTGGGAATTAAAACAAATAAATTCGAAGTATTAATATATTCTAAACTAAATATATTAATATTTTAAGTATCAACATCTCTTAGTGTTTCTAGAAACAAATGTGGATATTTGAGGATTTTTAGTGAATTATTATTTTATTTAATTAAGATTATTATTTGAAAGAAAAATGTCGAGTTTCTCTGTTATATAAGAAAGTCAATAAAAACTTGTTTGCATGTAAAATATGCATTCTATATTATCATTAATAGCTTTTATGCGACAGATCTAATATTCAATTCTACACTGCACTTTATATATATTTTAATAACTTTAATAACCGTTTACAAAGATTTATTACAAAATTTGAATCTGATTTAATAGAAATAAAATTTGAATCTGATTTACTAGAAATCAAATGTGAATCTGATTATGACAGATAAAATGTTAATCTGACTTACTAGAAATCAAATATTAATCAGATTTATCATAAATAAAATACTAATGTGATTTATTAAAAATAAAATCTTAATCTGACTTTTTAGATTTAATAAGTTAATCAGATTTATTAGAAATAGAATACTAATCCGATTTATTACAAATAAAATCTTAATCTGACTTATTAAATTTAAGAAGTTAATTAGATTTATTAGAAATGAAATTTTAATCTGATTCATCACAAATAAAGTTTCAATTTGGTCTACACATAAAATAATAATCGAACATTTCTAGCAAGTACAATTTTAATTTATCATTCAATTGAACAATAAATTGAAGTTTCTAAGTCGCTTATTTGGTTAACCTCTTCACACCCTTGACCACGTATGTGTAGGTTTAGTTTTCTTAAAATTATTATTAAATTACTAAGTGTAAAGAAAATGAGAATCAGTTGAAAAGCAATATTCCCCTCAACAATATTAACAGAACCTTATCCAACGAAATGAGATGGATGATAAATAAAAAAGAAACAATGAAATAGATAGTTCCCTACTATAAAAATTCATCCCTGGAGAGGTTAACCTCTTGCACTATAATAACAAGTCAGACTCGTGGTGAAGATTTTATGCAAGCTCTACTAAATATGAATATTATTAATTTCTTCCACATCGAAGTAAAAATAAATTTCTTTGTTATCAAAGAATAGAAACGAAGGCAAATAAAAGCAATACAGTAAACAAAAATTGTCTGATCGTATTAGGAAAATTATTAAGTATGAATAAGTCCTAATCGTCACGGCATGGAAGGAGCGATAGTGCAAGGGGTTAACACGTTCCGTGGCATGTGTACCACCGGTGGTACACGTTAAACTTGATCTTCAGGCCAAGTGTACCACCGGTGGTACACGCAGTCATATTTATTTAATGCGCTGAAAACATATATTTTATGACAAATGTAATTCTGTGAAATATATTGTTGCGCGTTCTCGACGTCCGTCGCGGCATCCCGTGTAATCTTTATTTTATTACAGTTAACAATAACTATTAACACTAATAACAATATATCTGAATCTATTATTATTTATATACGTTCTCTCGCTTCGATAGCTCGAGAGAGTCTCTCGACTGACTGTCGATTCAACGATTCCGTGACAACCCCGAACTTCTTCTATTTCCTTAGGGGTTGTTCACTACGAAGTATTTCTTCATTACGGCGATTCCACATGATCAACCGCCGTAACAATATTTCAACCGAAAAAATCATGTATTATACAAAATGCAAGTATAGAACAAAACAAATAAGTTTATTTATTTGTTATATATACAATAATTATTAATTTACATTTAATATATCAATATTTAGTCAAAATATCAGATGGCCTGAAGGGCAAGTCAGGCAAAAATGACTTGGCACGGAACGTGTTAAAGAGGCTTGTGTTAGCCGTAAACGTGGGATGCTCAGCATTTAAAGAAGGTACATAGTTCGAAAATGAAGCGGAGCGGTCCGAATAGACAGAAACGGCGGCCGGAACAATGTTGAGAGCTCGAGTACCATGGAATTCCCCGATCGAATAACTGGTTCCTCCGGAAAATAAGTTCGGAGGAGCAATTCCTTTGGCAGAATGCGGATACTCCGCAAGGTCGGCGAAGTCCGCCATCGACGATCCGGAATTATTTCGGAATGGAACGGGAATATGGGTCACCGTTTACACATCACCGTGTCGGAATACGAATGCCGCAGTTTCACCCGGGGAAATTCTTTTCGCGTCCTCCTCCCCAGCCGCGGAACCAGTTCACCGGCCCTCCTCTCTGCACTCTGCCCTGCATCCTGCGGCCGCCGCTGTCCATGGATCGGTCCCAGTATTGCGGTTCCGTTGCGCCATTTCCCGCCGCCCTTTCCGCCGATCGAGACGCGTAAAAATATCGCTGGCCATCGTCCAAACGCGCGATCTTCTTGCGTAAACATTCGAAAAACCACACGGCGCATCCACGTGGTCGAAACGGGCCAGGAAAATCGAGCCCAGAAACAGAATTCAGTTCTCGCGCGCTCTGTTCGCTGCTTATGCTGGTTTCGGCGCCAACGAATGAATCATCGGGCAATCGAATTGCATAATTTCTCGCGAAGATTCGAATATATTGTCGACGCTGGACAAATTCTTCAATTTATATATTTACTTCCTGCACGTCGAATATTATTCAAAGGACATGCTATTTTGTTTTCCACTTATTTGAATGACTGCGATCATTCTTGAAGTAACGATATTTAAAATGTTGTTTAAAATATTATTTTAGACAACATATTATTTTATTTTACAATTATTTGAGATAGTCGCAGCAATTATATGCTGAATTGAGTATTATTTAAGTAAATGTTCACTCTTTATACATTCATTTTTATCAGACATGTATAAGATCTAATAATTATTTATACGTTGTTCCAAAGGAATCATTGTTATGCAATAATATGCCTGTTATAAATTCATGTCATAGGTATTTTTGTTTTACATGCATTTATGCATTGCATAATGCAAAGTGATTTTTGTTAAATCAAATAAAATGGTCCGGAAGGAATGAATTATATTCTTCTACAAATATTTAGAATTATTTATATGATTTTTATATAATTATTATATGATTAAATGATTTTTATATTGTTCCTATGTGATTTAAATGATTTAAATGATTTTTATATAATTTTTATATGATTCAAATGATTTATATGATTTTTATATAATTCTTATATGATTTAAATGATTTATATGATTTCTATACAATTCTTTTATGATTTAAATGATTTATATGATTTTTATATAATTCTTATATGATTCAAATGATTTATATGATTTCTATACAATTCTTTTATGATTTAAATGATTCAAATGATTTTTATATAATTCTTATACAATTCAAATGATTTATATGATTTTTATACGATTTATATGATTTTTACCAAGTCAAACAAAAAGGACTAGAAATAAAAGGACGAACATTTGAAAAAACGGTGATTTATGAGTCCTTCAGCAGAGTCGAATTGGGACGCGAAAATCGAAGTTGTAAAGGAGAATTAGTCTCCGCCTCCTTCTCCTTGACTCTCGAAGCTTTTCCTTTCCGACCGGAAGCATCGAAGCGCGCCAATATAGAACTGGGACGAGGAAACGTCGAACAACTGGTGAACACGAGCAGGGATTTCCTTGGACTTTTGGCTCCTTTTTGCGCTTTCTTCCTTGGCTGATGCTCGATACAGAGACGACGACGCGACGCCGAATATGGGTCGTCGCAACGCTGTCTCCAAGGATCGCGTTGATTTTGCGGTTGTTTGTTATTTACGTTAGGAAAATGGATTTCGAAATTCGATGAGATATGAAACGCGAATGCCTCGTTGGATTTCTTACGAATTTATATGTTTTGAAGCGTGAATGTTTCTGAAATGTTGCTGTTCCTCGACAGATTGTCTATAAAAATGGGATCAATAAACAAACGTGTGTTGTATATTTTAATAGCTGTATTGTTGAAGGTATTTATTATTTCGTTTAGATTATATATTATTACGATTTTAATATTATTCTCTATTATTATATTACTCAAAAGAAATATAGCTCGAATTAATTTCATGATACTAAGAGACATCTTTTTCTTTTGACAATAATTTTAATGACTCGAAAACAATACAGCCGTATTTTAAATTCATTCAATGATTCACTCTTTCCATTTAATTTTCCTATTTCTTTCATAAATGTATTATTAAAACTCACCTATATTTCGCAATAACAATTTAATTAAATAACAATAGACGAATGTCTGTTTAGTTATTATTTCAAAAAGTAACGTACTCGTACTCAGTTTATTCAAATGCATTCTCCTTTAATAACAGGTATACCTACCTCAATACAAGTCGAACGTCAAATCAAAGAAAATATATTAAAAAATCTATAATATAAGAAAACTATTAAATGTACCGATTAAAGTGTGACGCATACGATATTTCGAATAATTGTTACATATGTTAGAGAAAGTAACGCTTGTAATAACACACTTACTTTCCACGAAAAGATGGCTCGGATCGTGCACGCACAACATCGACATATCAGAGTCCATAGTGTGTCTCATTTTCATTCCACTTCTCGGAAAGGTGGTAAACCTTCTTAACAATGGCGCTATAGAAACATCAGAATCATTTTACGAAAACAATATTCAATGTTCGATACAAGCGATAGCCAAGAATGCTTCCGAAGCGAAGTGCATACGTCGATGCAACGACGAAGTCGGCAATGCTTGACTGCGAAGCTATTAAAATGGCAGAATTTTATTGAAAAAAGCAAGGGAACATATTAAACAAAACAAGCAGGGATGAATTGCAATGAAAGTGCTCCACTTCGACACATGTACATTCGACACGTGTAAATGTCGAAAGAGAAATCATTTTTCTTTCGATGTAGCAATATGTAATTGTTTAATCATCGAATTGCGACGTCATTTTACGTAATAAATTTCTGATCGCCGTGTACACCGGGTTGTCCCACACAATTATACAGAAATGCGACGATCTATTATTCAAGCTTCGAAGTTACGATGTGTCACAGTCGGAGATAATTATAGATGCATTGATTCAATATAAAACGAACACTGCTGAACGAGTGAACTATGCCAGATAACGAATTCGATGTGAAATATTGCTTCCATGAGATAAAACTCATTGGTTTAATGCAGAGTTCCAAGAGTTCGATGTCGTAAATTGTATCGTGCAGAAACTTTGTCACGATTTCATAGAACGGTTGCGTTAAAATGTGATATCGCAAATAAAATCTGAAACTGTCATGTAATTTGTTTGAAAGAAGCTGGTATCAATTTGTTCGGCGACATAAACGCTGTTGTGGTTGATAGAACACATCAAATTTGATTCTTTAATGTTTACATCAGACTGAATGTAAAATTCTGTTTTTAAATTTTATTTAAAATTGTATTTTATTCAATCACTGTTGCTATCTAATAGTAAAAATTTCCTGGTACGTAAAAGCCTTAATTGAAAAATTAAGCCTCAATTTTTAATATTAGACTGCTGATTTTTAAGCAAAATAGAAATTGTCCGCATGAATTGTAAGCAATATTTACTAAATAACGAGTACACTTTTTCTTTTATTATTTTAGTAGATTTAAATGACATTTTTGAATTCTTTGAATTTTTGTAATATTTTAAATTATAACTACTGAATTTGAAGTCTATCTACTTTGGTAATATATATTAATGTACGAATAATAAATTTAATAATGATAAATGATAACCTACTATTCTATTAATCTAAAAGTTCACTTTAATTGGACAAATGAAACAGACACCTTATTGTCATCAGTAATTAATATCAAATTAATAACAAAATACGAAACAATGAAGATATTCGAAGTACTAACGCACATCGTTACATAATTTTCATATTAATAAAATCATTACGATAATAAATGAATTTCATAAAGCCTCTACATTCTCCAATTGATGCAAACAATTTTTATTTTATACAAAGAGTCCCATAGACCGCACATTTTATACAATTTTATACAATTTTAATAAAAATAGCTAAGTCAAGTTTCAACCAATGAAAATATTAAAATAATTTAAATCCATCCATTATTTTCAACTCGCTGACATTATTAAGCAAACAAGGACATTTCTATTTGTCTCGTTTTCGTTGTAATCGACGAGGATAAGTTTCATGCCCAGAGAATCGTGATCAACAAAGGGATCATTCACCCCAATCATATTTCCGTCAAATAAATTTTTCCAGCTGGCTAAACGCAACATCTTAAATTGAGAACCGCTGCGGCAATCGCAGATATCAGCCACAAAACGCGGAAATACGTCCGTGAGCCTATCTGCATCATGTTGCGAGCAGGGCTGTCTGCATCGACGGCGTGCACATGCACCGACTCACACACGCCGCGGTCCATTCATTTCCACAACAATAATTGCAGCGAGTCACTCCGATTGAATTCACGCCCATTCTCATCGCATTACAGTTACTTCCATTTGCATCGTACAATGGGAAACAGTGCCGACTTTGCATTGTAATTCACGGTTTCTGTGTCTTCCGTTGCACCGCCGTGTGTCCGCGATTAGAAAGCGGTTTCGGGAATGCGTAACCATTTATCTTCCATCTTCTGGCACGTCGGGGTTGCTGCTTCTAATCAATTCCGCCAGATACGCGATAGGTGACTGTCATTTTTACGCCGGGTCCCATCCCGCCGTCGTCCGCGGCCCGCCATTGTTCCTCGTTCGACAAAACAGGAAATCCTGTTCAAATTGCTGCGATTTTCGTCTCATTATCTATCCGCGGCACGAATTTAGATTCTGATCGGACCACTCCGGTAAACCTCTTCTCTGGGTACTAATTCGGCGCTTAAGTTCTCTCGCAGACAAATTAATTGCGCGACAATTATTTTGCTGAATTATTTCAATCAGATATCACAGTTTCTCTCGTGTAAAAATTCTATTGTCGATCTACTAATGCGGTACTCAACATTTTGAGTAAATAAATTATATCGTAATTTTGTTGCTGAACTGCTAATGACATTCGAGCTTCCGAATGGATAAATTAATTACGATTTGATTAATGATTCTGATAAATATAATAATAGTAAACTTTAGACTAAAATAATAGCGCAATGCACAAGATAATAGCGGAGTGTCTATCAATATCACAAGTTTGATTCTACGAGTAAATAATGAATTTAGATAATAAATTAAATAAATAAATTTAAATATTAAATGTCAAATATAACTTATGTCCTTTCATTAAAAATGTCAATGTTTTCATATACCAAGTTAGGTTTTAAACTAAGGTAATTTAAAAAATAAAATTGCAAAATTTGGAGAATCGTAAAGGTTGACTCGAAAAGTCAATTAGTCAATCAGTATGAAGCAGAGTCAATTTTATTCTGACACAGAATAGTCCCGACAAATCGAGGTCGCTGCAACGTCGCGTCGCTACAATTCTCCGAATCTCCATGTCAAAGCAGCATCAAAATTCCATGCACAGTAAAGCAGCATTATCTCCCGAAAGCTGTACCCGAAATTCGACGCGTGGCGCATTACAATTACCGATACTAGATTTTCCCACGGGACGGGATAAAGTCTCGTCTTTCGGCGCCGACGTAATTCATTGAATTCGTTGCTAGAGGTTCAATCGGCTCGACACGTTCCCCGCCGTTCCACCGTAACACGCTAAACATCCGCATCGAAACTTCCCGACACCCTTTTACTCCTATTCAGTCGCCTAACTCGCGATATTGCATTTCCATAATTTATCCAGCGCGGAAACTTTCGTGCGCGATCTAGTTCCCCAAGTTCCATTAACCTCCGTCTGCGTGATACTCGATAATACGAATAATCTTCTAATCGTGTCAACACGAAACAGCCGAGTATTCTGTCGCACAATTTATTATTTAAAAGAATCTATATTTAAGGATGTCTTTATTTAAATTTTTAGAAAATTTTCTTTTCGCTTTTTCGTCTCTTTATTTGTATCCTTCGTAAACTGATTCTAAGAAAATATTATAATATTGTAACTGAAATCTTATTGTTGAAATGTTATAATTAATTCGTTAAACTAGTTCGTAATTTTATACTGAAAATCCAAAACCATAACGGCAATTACAGTCTTAATATTTATCTTGTCATCTTCACGAGACCATCAGATTTTTAATTGAGAATTGAGCTGTTTTTTTTAAGTTGATATTTTACTTAGGAGTGAAAATAATTTATTTTTTAGTGGAAATAGTTCATGCTGCAATAAAAACTCTCTTTTTAGTGAATGATATATTGAACGTTGAGAAATTGCATTTTTGTATGCAACTATGATCACAATGCATTAATTCCTTTCTGAAAAATTGTCGATATTGCGTTTTATTGAGACTGTTCAACAGACATAGATCAATAATAAATTTAACATTACGTATGACTATTTAAATACATTTAATCACTTTACAAAGTAAAGTATACAATAAGTTGTCTCTTGCGATATCTATTTAAAATTTTTCAAACATGTAGACACAAATTTCTTTCAAGAAAAGCAAAATTGATTCTATCAAGTGATTCTGTAACACTAGTTAAATTTGAGAAATCCTTGATAATGAAAATAAAATTCAAACAAAATGGAAATTTCAGAGAATTAAATGATTACATTTATTGTAACAGAAATAGTATCCATAATTCATAGTGCAAACGTTAGAAATCATTCTTTCGGCCGGAAAATCTATTCTTTTAATCAATTTTCCAAAGAAAATTTTCCCTGAAAATCGAAAACCATTTTTCAAGTTCAACTTAATTTTATCAAACGCAATACTGTACAATAAAAAATATAAAATGTTCTACAATTACAGGTGATTTATGCACTTGCACAATAAAATTAATTATCAATACCCATTATTTTAATTACAAGACTATTACAAAAGCTATAATATCTTACAACTTCGAATGTATAAATTAAAACCAACAAGTACCGATCAGTTCCAGTAAAATCACATCGTTGATTTCAATTTTTTCAAAGAATCGATTCTCAAGATTCGATTCGTGATCGATCCATTAAAGGGAATCGAACGTCACTAAATCAAAGTCGATCGATTCGAGCTGCGACGGACGACGAGAGCGCGTTTAAAGAGAATCGTTCGATTGGTCGCAGGGCGGGGAGCCGAAGAAAATGGGCGAACAAAGGCGCGGCACGTAATGAGGAAAGACCATCAACATTGTAACTACGATGCACTTCCTGCGAACGACGTATTCCTGTCGGCCGTACAAGGAGGTTGAGTCATGCGACAACGTAGGAGGAGCAAGATGGACCTATCCCACTGTCCGATAAGACGATTCCTCCTCTGTTGGCAACGCGACGCAACAACGCTCGGAGCGAGCGTTCCCTTCCTAGAATCGAAGCCATTAATAATACGACCCGATCGGGATAATTTGATGTCCAGCGGGACGAGGTACTTCAATATCCACCGCTTGATTCGTTTATTCGTTTAATTTAAAGAGCCGCTGCATACGAGCATCGTTGACGCGTCGGGTTCGTATAAGTTGCTCAACTGCCTCGACAAATGCGGTAACCGTTCCTGCCGAGGATACGATTAAAATTAATGAAGTGTTCGTTCGTTCGTTTAATGATCCGACTGACATTTCAGACTCTTCGCTGACAAGTGGTGTAAATCCCGTTCCTTGATATTGTGAAAATTCGACATCTGTGTAACAGTTTCTAGAAAAATTCAGAACAGAATGCGGCTTTATTGTAAGGAAATATAGTGAAAGAGTAGTAATTATGATAACATCGTTTACTGTTCGACGACCGACAAACGATATCGTAACGGACAATACAGTACCGTTGCTACACTGAATTTTGTTGTAAAAATGTGACTAACAGCATATGGCAATTAATGTGGAAGTAAGATTAATTTCTTTTATATTTCTTGTACGACAAGAAATTCTATAATTTAATTATTTCATGACTCATTCGATAATTTACATCCGCCTAATTTGATTAGACATTGTTATATAAATTTCGTAATATTGCATATATTTTGCCAAGTCACGAATAAAACAACGAGTCCAAAAAACAAATGTACGCGTTAAAAAGATTTATAGTTTCCGCCGTATCACACTTTCTCCGCGTCGTCGGAACGAAAAGCATCGTCTTCCGAGTGAAACCTCGTCGAAGTTCCTCCCGTTCGACCAGAAGAGTTTGACGAGACGACTTTCTTTACCCCTTTCGCGATTATCTCGTTGCCATTTGGCGTCTGCAGCTCTGCCGTCAGGCCAGACTTCCTTTTGCAAACGACAGATGTCGAGAGAGAAAGAGAGAGAGAGAGAGAGAAACGAGCGAGAAAGGTTAGACGATCGGCCGAGCAAAAGAGACGTCGCGACGCGTAGAAAGGAGCGAAGCGGAAGAAGAAACCCCGTTCGAAACAAAGCGGCCATTACTCTTGTACCCCAGCTGACGGGAGAAGTCATAAAATCGTTCGTTATTATTGTACGTCTTGTAACAGGAAAAGGAGATTCGCGACACGATAAACGTCTCCGAATTCGAGCTTCGTTCGAAATCGAGAGATCGAAAATCGATTCAACTCAATTGAACAGAGTCGCATTATCATACCTGATTACAATTTTATAAATGGTTAAAATTATCCATTCGATATGTTTCAATAGGAAGTAAATTCGTGAGATTGTAATATTTTCTTAATTGTATATTGAATTATATATTGTGCTTAAGTTTGAGAATATAAATATCGAGATTATTAATTGTGGAATATTATGAAGGTTGTTGCAAAATTAATGTTAAAATAATTAGAAGCAGATATACAACTTCGTTTCACTTTTGAAAATGAATTTCGTTGATACAAGAACACAACGTGTGAACATACCTAATATAAAATAGAAAATAAAACTCATAAATTCAGTAATGCACGTGACGACACACTCTAAGATTCACAAAATGTTCATACAACAAAAAGACTCGCTTAGATGTTCGACTCACAGTCACCATCGTACTAAAAATTATCCATACATGGTTGACATGGCAGTCAAAGTGTTAACAAAATAAATATTACTGTTAATTTCGATGAATTGCTTAAGTGATCGAAATAAATTGATACAAAATCAGTTCAACAGAATAAACAACACTCAACAATAAAAGAAAAATGTCCGAGTTACTCAGATTGAAGTAACAAACATTTCTAAGTAGAAAATAAATTACAGTCTCTTTCTCAAAAGAAAGAAATCTAACCTAATTTCCAAATTTTTGTACGTGAAGTTGAGATTGCGTCATATTAACGCGCTTTGTAAACCTAGTGTTAATATTGGCCAAGTTACGTGCGGAACGAGAGACGTGATTAGGCGAAGCAGGCGACCGATTCCCCTTGCTCTTCGCGTCGATTACTTTATTGGTGTTCTTGTTCACTAATAGAAGTGGATTTCAGGAGCTTATAGACAATTAGGGACTACGAGCGTGCACGGGATACTCCCTCGCCCATCGACAGAAACTATACCATCTTTTCAGCAACGAACAGTACATTCGCAAGGCTAACAAAACAAAAAGATTCGCTAAATGTCCGACTAACATTCGCCATGGCTCCAGATAGCGACACTAAATAGTTTAAACAATTTTATACAATTTTGATTTCGTATCCGTAGTTTACTATATCAAATTAAATATAAGTTTACTATATAGTTCACTATATAAACAGTAAAGGTGTGTTTCGAGTAAACGTGTCAAGCGAAGCCAGCCCGTGGAAACGTTGCGCGACAGTTCTTAAGAACAAGCTGTGCTTATAAGGTCGTCGACGACCGACAAATCACCTAGTTAACACGCAAAAGATTGAGTGATTTTTTTTTAAGGGTTACACGTCGCCGATCAAATCGACAGGACCAAATTTTCATTCCAGCCGCGGCTCGACCACCTTACAGTTGTCCCGGGTTGGCGTAATTAGTCCGGTTCAAGCGGACTGGCCAAACGCGTACGGGTCTAATCGAGTACGAGGCGAGCAAGCCACGGCGTCGCAGTCACAATTAAGCAACAGTATATACCGGTGGTTAAATTATACCCCGTGTAACCGAAGTACAGGACCGTAGGATCGCGTTACGCAGGGCCACAGCATTGTCTCCTTGAGTTACCAAAGCGACAAGTACCCTGTCCAGTGTATGGGGTCGCTGTCTTCTTCTCTCGTCGCCCCCCACCGCCTATCGACCTTGAGAATTCTGGAACTTGATCTGACCCACGGGGACAATTAACGATTCGCAAAAAAAAGAACAACTAGTCGAGCCGGACGCAACTTCTTTCGTTGTGGAAGGAACGGAAACGGTAGCGAAATGTGAGAACTTTCGAAGTTACCGGCGATACTCTTGCCTGAAAACACAATCGGTTCTGGAAGCTTTTGTTCTATCGTATGATAGTTAAGGTAAACGTTTGTTAGTCACTTATCGGATTAATAAGAGTTACATTTATTTGTGGGTAAGTTTATCTGAACGTATAGCGTGAACGCTTTAATTACAAGAAAATGTGCAACCCTTTCGATGACCTGGTCATAGGATAGAAATCTACGCGTGGCTCAGTCATTGAAAACTTTAATTAATCATTATTGATTAAGTTATTGAACATCTAATGATTAGACGTGCTACTGCAAGCACCTGTTGTTTAATTATATTTAAATGAAGTAAAACGTGGAACATAGAAAATTTATGATTAATTCATATATTAAAGTACGATGAAAATATCGAATGAAAAGATCTAACTTTGGTCAGAAAGCGTGAAAATATTGTATATTATCATTAACAGGAAAGGTTAATACAATTTTAAATCCGAATAAATAGAAAATATTATTAATACATTACACACATGATTTCTCGACTATTCTATATAATATTTTTTTGCATAATATATATCCTATATCCTAAATCACCATTGGTTTTGTCATAAAAAGAAATGTTTGACGAACACTAGTCTGCTTAAGTAATAGTCTAATTATAAATACAAAGCTTAATATTCATGAAAATATAAATTGATCCGTGATCACTGACCATGTCAAATCGCTACGCCGTTTACCTTACTTCATTAACCCTTTGACTACTGTCGGCGCCTATTGGCGTCCGAAACATGTTGTCATCCCAGCACTGTGGACGCCAGAAGGCGTCCAGATCAAATTTCGCCTGTTTCGCCCATTTATTATTCAATTTGATGATTAAATATTGTAGAAAAAGCTTAAAATTAATGTTCACTTCAAGTAATATTGTTTTAATGTAATAGAATTCAGTATATTGAATATTTTAATATACTTCTTCAGAAAAACGAAAAACTTCGCCGTACTCAGCGGACGTCGCGACTTAATTCGTGTCGTACCGTAGACCGGTGCATGCCAAAGTCTGCCGTAGCCAAAGGGTTAAATAAAGAAAGGAAATTCTCATTGATCACTGTTGAAATGTATTCGGCATTTCGTAATGTTTATTTTTTATATTGAAACGCTTTATTGATCAAGCAAATGTTGAAAGAGCGAGGCAATGTTTGCGATACGATTGTTCTACTTGTTCAAATGTTGCGCCGCGGTATTCGTTCCAACAAATAATACTGCGGTTTTCTGTCACTGTACGAAAAAGTGATACAGAATGTTTCGATGTTGTTTGTAGCATCGAGAAAAACGAAATTTAATAAAGCAAAGAAGTTGCCGATATTAAAAATATAAAAGATATTAAATATAAGATATTAATAGATATTAAATACAAGAAAATATTTTTGCATCATTAAAACGAATAAAATTTTTACGCTCTAGACAAATAATTCAATTCTGCACAACATTTTTCTTCAAATTAAATTCTTTCTTTAATTACTTTCCTAGAGTTGCAAACACTTATTTTTATTATTATATAATTTGCAGTTTAGTAGACAATTTCTCTTGTAACAACGCGTGTGTTCTCTTATAATTTTAAAATTATACTTGTATAAAAAATTCTTACTATAAATATCTCCCATAGTTAATACACAATTTTCTGTTATATAAAAAGTCGCCAAATGTTTCCCCATTAGCGAGATAAATCCGAAAGTACGGCGGAACAATGGCGCTCGAAATCCCCCGATAATCTGTTTACCTTGCCGCGAGGGACACCCGGTATAAACGAGCACCGATCCCCCAAAGTCTGGCCCAGTTGGACAGCGGGTTGAGAGTGGAATAGCAGGGCCGACAGTGATTTTTAATTAAATGTACGCACGTTTCAATTAAAATCCTCCGTTGTCGGCGTTTCTCGCGGCGCTCCCACCCCTCCTCATCGTTCTCTCGCCCCGGATAGCCAACCCTTCGAAACCGCCTTCTGTCCTATCATCTCCCGTCTCCGTCCAACAGACACGAGCTTTGATTGCTGTTCCTCGCCCGCGTCCCGATTCGTTCCCGCTCTCGTCCGATGTTTCAGCAGATGTCGCCGGACCTCGATCCACCCCCCTTTTCTTCTAACCCGTGAAAACGACATCCCCGGTTACACCGCGAAAAATTCGCGGCGCAGGAACCGCCGAGCAAATGAAAATTTCATCACGCCCGAAAAACTCTCTTCCGATCCATCGCCTAGTTTTCCGTGCGCACGGTGACATAGAAACGCGAGGAGAATTGGAACGGTTATCTATAACATTGTTGGAACTCTTATGGAAGAGATTGGTTAATTAAAGTTTCTTTTTCCAATTATTTGTTTATCGATATTGCGTCAATTGCTGGGTCATTAGCAACCACGAAAAGAACACAGAGATACGGCAATCTATATTTTATGAAATTGAACGAGTCCAAAGAATATGTATTTTAAAATCACATAGCATCGTAAAAGGATGATATTTAAGGTTAAGGTAATTCTAAGGTTATGTTACATTTATGTTAAGGTGATATAAAAATGCGAGGAAAATTGGATCGGTGATTTAAACAATTTTTGATGCCTATGGAAGTAATTGAATTGATGAATTAAAGTCTCTTTTCGCAATTATTTGTTTATCGAGATTGCGTCAATTGCTAGGTCATTAGCAACCACGAAAAGAACACAGAGATACGACAATATATATTTTATGAAATTGAACAAGTCCAAGGAATATGAATTTCAAAACCACACGGCGCTGTAAAAGGATGAAAATTTATTCAAGCAGTTAATTCCAAGGAAGTGAGAATGATTCATATAACGATATAAATAAAAGGCAGCAGTAAACACACATCGTCCGCGGTTATTTCACGATCGTTTCGTTATTTGAGAGTGGTGAAAGTGGTGAAAAAATAATCAAAGTTATTATTATTTATGGTAGAACATCTCTTATCATATTATAATACGCACGTGTGTGACAATCGTTAATAATTTTCGAAAAAGTTTTCCAAAATGTATTGAAACAGGTATCGATTTTCAACTCTTAATGTAAAATTGTTCAGTATCAACTCGAAATAACTTTTACCTTGTTGCCGATATCTAAACAAAAATTCAACAAAACATATGTGTATTTTTATCTTCTATTATTTCTAATATAGGAATACAAGGATCTAATATTGTGCTAAAATCATTTTAAATATACAGAGCGTCTCAGCTGAAGGAGATTGCCAATAACGTCCTGAATAATTATAACTACAAAGCGACTTTCACATATTGACCGATATTTATACAAAAACCGAGGAACAAGTTAAATTTATAAATTTCTATTGTGTATGATTTCTAACATAGAAATAAACAAATACGAGGTTTCGTTAAGCTATCACTTAAATATCACTAAAAATATCAAAGTTAGTTTGAATCTATAATTATCCACTGCTCTCTGAATATATTATATTACATTGAATATATTACATTAAAGTGAATGTATTATATTAAATTAAATATATTGTATTAAAGTGAATATATTATATTAAATTGAATATATTATATTAAAGTGAATGTATTATATTAAATTGAATATATTATATTGAAGTGAATATATTATATTAAATTGAATATATTATATTAAAGTGAATATATTATATTAAATTGAATATATTATATTAAAGTGAATATATTATATTAAATTGTCCTTATTTCCAAAGCAGCAAAATATAAACACACAGATACGTAGACTGGATTTTCTCCGCGTTCTGTAATCCTGCCGACCAGGACCAGAATTGAATAATTTTCGAGGTCGAGAACAGATGACATAGTGGTCGGTCGGCTCCGTAAACATGCCACGGCACGCGGGGAGTAATCACAAATAAAATCGTGCCATTATTTGATCGGTAATGGGGATATCCACCTCTTGTTTATGAACGTGCATCGCGTCGTTATGTATTGAAAGGCTCGTGGAGGGGCCACGCTAATTACGGCGATCGGCTCGCGCTCGCGCTTACAAGTCAGCGTTCAGGCCGGCAATTAAATGCTTTCATCAAACACGTGGCACTTACGTCAGACCATCTGCCTGCCGACGATCTTGCTGACTAGGTGACGCGATTGTTAGTGTATTTCGTTGGGAGATCGAGACTGTTGCCGCCCATCCGGTCGCCGTTTTGCTCCTATCTCTAGATCCTAGACGTTCTAGCGCGATCCGCGACACCATGAAAGCGCTACCGATATCTACATACTGCTGCTAAACTATCTCTTTACGGTGCGATTCGAAACGCCATCAAAATCTTAGACTCGCGGAACGAGCTCTTGGATTCCGAGGGACCTCTTAATTAGGTACTTGCACAGCTGGAGCGATTATGTCGGTTGTAATACTTGCGAAGACGTTTGAACCTCTTTCGCGAGGCTATTCGCGAATCGCGATTCGCATGTTAGCGTTCACAATATTTAATTGCAACAGTTAATTCGCTGCTTTAAAATAAAGCTGCTTCCTTATCGATTCAGAACATTTTTCTAATTATTTTTTAATACATTCTTCAATATAATATGGATATATTTATAATAACAGTTCTTCATTCTTATGACGAATTAGAATTTTTAAATGGTAAGACAGTGTTCGAGTTCTAAATGCTTTTGTTATTGATCCTATGCAGTGAAATAATTCTTTTAACTGTTGAATAATATTTATCTGTATTATAATAAAGGGCGAGCTTAATCTCAAATCATGAATCGTTATCTCAAAATTTTACAGAAAATCAAGATCGTCTGTAGCAATTGCGAGATATAAAAGTTACATAGACATTTCTTTCTTGAATAACTTCAATGAGTCAGTATAACAGTATTTTCTAAAATTTCGCAAATGCACTGTGTTGCATTTAAAGAACTCATTTCTCTCGTAAATCAAATCAATACTGAATAGATAAGCACGAAAGATAGACACACATAAATAACACAGTTAAGATTTAATACCAATAAATCCGACATACTTATGGTAACGTTGTATATAGAAAAATAAAAATTTTGATATATTTTTCATTTTCTTTAATTTATAATGTACAACCCATGTGGAGAACATCATTGCACGTTACCGTAAATAAATTTGAAGATATCCTACTTCTTATATAGAATTCATTAAAAATCAAAGTCCAATATACCAAAAACCACGACAAAACACCGACGCTCGAGGCACAATAAATACCATCGCGCGACAAAACCGACTCAGCTTTATCTTTCCTTAAATGTCAGACGTTCCGTCATCGGTCGCGACGATAAATAATAAAACAGCTCCTACAGTATCGCATGCCGAACTCGCTCTGTTCCCGGTGCGCCCGCCACCGCAACCAGAAATCGTTATTATCGTCCCCGGTATCAAAGGAATACAAGGAATCGAAATTCCGGTTACGACGACCGCGCACGGGCCCCCGAACGAATTTCGTCGAAGCTGAATCTTTCCGTGACAATGCCGTCCGTTTGCTTGGCCAATCACGCGAGAAGACACGCGCGGCACGGCGATACACAGCAGGAGGAGGCTCAATGACGCGAGACAAACAGGCGCTGCGGTTTCTATTTCCGCAAATATACCGGGCACCGGCGTAATTTACGTATATCTCGCGGTGCGGTTATTAAGAAGCCCGTCGATGCCAGCGGTCTCGTACCGAAGGAAACGCTCCGGCAGGGCGAGATTTAGAAGCGGAACAAACACGGAAAGTTGCGCGAACGCGACCAGAGTTTCGCCCGATAAACGAAATGACAAATGAAGTAGAAACGAGATAGAAATGCTAATGAGTAGAGAGAGAGACCGCGGATATTATGCACGCGTGCTTTCGTCGATGCCGAATCGAGTTCTGTTCGTGTTTCATTTCGGTTTATCGCCGGCATATATCTTGTTTATGTTCTTTAATATCACGGTCCACGGGAAATGTTCGTTATCTGGCGGATTTCAGCCTTTCGGAAGTTTTAGAACTTTTAAGAATGTTAATTAGCGGACCGCCAACTTTGTGCATTTCCGACAAAGCTGATAAAATATGAATCAAATAAAATTAAAATATTAGAAGAATCTAGTATTGAAATATTTTCAATTTATACAAACTATTCAAGAACGAAATCAAAGGGATACGTAGCTGTCTATTAGTTAGTAACTTTTCGTGTTGAATGAGAGAGAAGCGATTTTGATAGATGTTAAGAAAAAAGTTACTTCGAATCGCGAAAATGTGAAATCATTAGACAAATAGATATTCTTGTACGAAAATGTGCAATCTCATTAAATTAAAAGAAACAGGAAACATAGAAAATCGATTTCTTCTCTTAATAATTTTAATAAGATACGAATGTGGCAGTATTATTAGATTTGTTCGATCTTTTTGTCTTATTTTATTTCGCTCACTTATACTAATTATAATACATACTAACAGGAATTCACCTATTTTCTGTTGTAGTTCTCCGATGTATAATTTTTCATTTCTCTATGATGTCTATTTATAAATCAACAATAATTTGATGTATTAATTTAATTCAACCGATCGTATTTTATTCGTACTTTTATATTTTAATAGACTCAATATTTCTGTCACTGTATAATCAAAAATGAAAACCGTCTATGTTACATCTAATTTAAATCACACATAATATTTTCTTAATTCTTGCTACGAATGGATTTGTCATTTTGAATTAGTCCCACGGTCGTTTCTTAATATGTATGTCCGATTATCTAGAAGTGTAACACTTCAGACTGTAAATATGTTACTGATACTCCATCGACTCTTGCGAAAGTGACGTGTCAACAGAACTGTATCGCGGAAATATGATTCATTTGAGCGCACTTTAGTGAAGCCAATTACTTCATAAACTATTTCAGTTACTTTGCATGTCTTGTACCACGGTCGTTTCCTATATTAATAAATATTACAACATATTACGATTTGGGTGTTTTACTTTGTCAACTAATGACTGGCGGGATAGATAAAAACTAACATTAATTATTATAATTCATTCACAAAATTATTACAACATTATAATTTACAAAATTAACCATTACATTCCCTATTGCACGAACCATTGAATCAACTATTAATCAACTAATAGCTCAGCGATTTCAATACAATTATAAATTTGCTTTTCAAGTCAATCATCTATTCTAGACCACTTCGCAAAAAAATGTTTATCATTATTTAATATTGCGAAATCACCGTATATATTCATCCACGATTAGTTTGTTAAAAATAATTTCACTCGTTCAACTTCAGTTTTCTTTACCCAAGATACACCATACGTAATATATCCGCTAAATAAATAACTGTGCTCAGATAAGATGCTCGGAGTGAACGTTGTCGTTCTAGGGTTAGTCCCGTTATCAAAAATCAACCTTGACAGTATAATTTTACTTCGCCACGGAGTATGCATTTTATATCCCAATGCAAGCGATCAAGCTCGAAATCAGAAATCAAGCTCGAAATCAGAAATCAACCTCGACAGTACAATTTTATTTCGATATGGAGCGTGCACCTACGTATATACCAATGCAAGCGACCAAGCTCGAAATCCAAAAATCAACTTCGACAGTACCATTTAATTTCGTCATGAGGTATGCACCTGCAGTGATGTGCAATAGTGAGTATACGCCGTTTAAAAGGTGATGAATATTTTGAAATTCAATCGTATGATTCGAATGCTTTTTAGATTTTACGCTGACTATTTCGCTGGGCAATAAGCATAATTGTCAAAATTACAATTGTTTAGAATAACTACAAAATGCAATAAAAATACGTTTTCCAACTTTTCGATTTTAACTCATAACGAAAATTTAAACAAGTTTTCTATGCTTCGATAACTTGTGTGCATGATAAAAATTTTATTTGCAGTTTAAATTTCAGCAGGCTGTTAACTCTTAAAGTTCAGCAAAAAATAGAATCTCAAATAAGAAGAAATAATTTATATAAATATAAGACAAAAATAATATAAATAAATACATAAATGAAACAGTAATTTTCGAAAAATTTTCACTCGCTGTCTAGTAATCTACTCTAAAGTCTAGGGTTACTTCAAAGTGCTATAGCTTTGCGAAGAAAAATCGCAGCTACATTTCTATTTTTTTTGAATTAAATTAGAAGAACCAACTTTTATTTAACTACAAACTAAAATTCTAAAAGAAATTTTTAAATTGCATTTTATTAAACTTGTCCATTTTCAATACTGCACATGTAACCTTGTATTTAAAAGTTTACAGTGGCGAGGATCTATCAAATTAAAAATCCAGCAGCACTATCTCAAAGCAAAGGTTCCAAGCTTCAATTCAAAACAAAAATCATAATCCTACAATGATTTTTCGCAAAGTTATAGCCTACCGAACTTGACTGGAATGTCTATCAGCTGTTTTCGAGAAATATATTCATCACGAATAAATGTCAACATTTTCTCTCAATACGATTACATTCCTATTGTTCAAACGACGCGAGCTCACTTTTGCGCATCACTGTACCCCCCAATGCAGGCGATCAAGCTGAAGCAGCAGCTAAGCAGAAGCAAAAGCTCGCGATATCGTCGACTTACAAGCGCTGCCCGAGTCGCTCTCCTCTTTTCCGCCGAAGTCCATGTGGTTCTTCTTTTTCCGTCGTATAATCGAGTTCCACACCTTCTTGCGGCTCATCGCGAAGCAGTCGCCGCTAATTTCGCGGCCCGAGTTTTCACTATCGCACGAACCAACACTGATGTCCGAGTCGCACGATTCTCGCTTCCGACCAGCGGCCGGATCGCGCGTTCTCACCCGCTGATGATGGTCCCGAGAAAGTGGGTTAATCGACTCTTCCTCCCGATAAACCATTCGTTATCGATGCGTCATTATCGAATAACAATTAGCGACCCGCCGGTTCGAGGATCGCGGCACCAACGATTCCGGTCGTATGTACCGACGGGAATGCGCACACTGCACCGCTGCTGTCGGCGTGCTAACCCTTTCACAGAAGGACACAGCGGAACTGTTTAGCTTGATACAGATAGCATCGACTGCAGAAATTTAGCACGGTTCATTGGTGTTTAGTTCTGTTGTTATCTCTGCTGTATTTAATTCGGTGTAGCGGGATCGTTCGTCTTTCGCAAAAGAGACGGGATGCGTGGAGATACTACGGCTTAATCGGCCAGCTGACATCTGTCATGGGAAATTAATATATTAATTCACGTTTAATTAAACGCGATTATCATTTGTATTATTCCTCCTTCCCTGAACTTGCTCCTTTTATTTATTCTAAGGTTTTTATTGTTGCTTTAACGATCTCGTACTGTATTATTTTCATCCTCACTTTAATTATCGCGGTCACTTTTCTTCTATCTCTTCTTCTCTTTTTTTTTTCGATGCACTATTCGTGCGACATATTGTCAGATTATCGTAACACAGGAAATTTCTCCCGTTGATGAAATTAATATATCATTATTGTTAGTATTATTTACGGATAGAATTATGGCGTTGTAGAGGTGAAGTTGTATTGTTGAAATATTTTGTGAATAATCTTTATACTGTTATTATTAGTTAGAACATTTTTAAACGCGGACTTCTAAACGAACAGCTTTTTCGCTTTGTTATTTTTATTTATAAAAAAATTTATTTATATATTTTATTTTTCTATTTTAATATATTTTTAATATTTTTAACCCTTTGCATTCGACTGGCTACTGTACAGCGCCATTGGAAATGAGTTACATTATATTTGAAAAGAACTTTTATAATACTAAATTTTTTTATATTTACGACATTGTTAAAAGTTCTAATTCTCTATAAACCAATAATCCCAACGCCATGTATTTAACATAAATGTAAAATGTAAAATGTAAAATGTGAAATGTAAAATGTAAAATGTAAAATGTAAAATGTAAAATGTAAAATGTAAAATGTAAATGTAAAATTGAAGTAATGTAGGTTGCAAGAAATATCTTGGTTCTCGAGTTAAAATGGCAAGTGCAAGGGGTTTACTATTTTTAACATTTAATTTGCGCGGAAACTATCCTGATATATATGTATATATTAAATAATTATACTCGTGAACTTTCTTTCTCGACTAAAGTAAATGAATCATGACGATTGAAATACTAAACGTGAAGCAGCAACCAGTAGATAAACAAGACGCGCGTCAAACATGTATTGCAACATGCACTTTTCAATCGTAGGCAGCAATAACCTGAAATATTAGCCGACTTCAAAAGTTCATGAATTTCTAATAGTGCAACTAGTACCAGATTGTAAATCACCGTGGATTACTAAATCAAGTTTCCAGAAAACAGTCCGATAGAAAGCGCGTGTACTATTGGGTTGTTCGGAATGTAATTTCGTTTTTCCCAAGAAAAGACTTAATTTTTTCACAGCCAACTTCACGCTTAAGCTGCATAATCATTATATATTTGGACAACTGATATAGTAAGTCTTGTTTGCTAAAAATTTTGTTCGATTCTTTGCAATAGTTTTTGTTTAGTAATCTATTGTGTTTCATTTCCACCAAGAAAAAAACGAAACGACTTTCCGAACGACCTAATAAAATTGATGCAAGTCGGTATTCATCATTTTTTAGATACCACTGTGTCTATGCTACAATTCATTATTCTCGCAGAGATTCGCAGGCAGCCTTGGATTAATTAGCGCTATGTCATTACGGACAGAAACTGCAAATCTCGACGCGCAAAGCACCGCTAACAACGTAATGCAATCAATTGTGACCCTAAAATTTAAACTGCCACGATTGCCCGAATCGTGCCGTGCGAAACTATAATTCGAAACGGACACTGGCTTCGCAACGCAGTGCCGGCTTCCCAAGGGAACAAAAGTGGATTACAAATACTCGGCGAAATGTGCATTTAAATATTTATCTTCGTTGCAACAATGTCAAATTTCCTCGAATCGAATTATTAAACTCGCATCTTACGGAACACAATTTCAATAGATCCCATAGAATAATTTCTTTTAAATATATCGTCGAATAGCAACTAAGAAAAAGAAACTAAGCATCGCACAGACGACTACGAACACGCTTTTGACAGCAATAATTATATTGGCATTATTTCAAGATTTAAGGTCACAGTCAGTACAGTATGGTAGTATAGTACGGTATAGTACGTCGTTGAATTGATCAGAAAAGTATTCAGTCAGAAATGTATAATGACATGTAAGAACTGAGGTGATCTTGAATTTTGTATAAGAAAACATTATTTAAACACTTTGTTTATATTGAATGCTAGTTAATTTTTATCTGAAATATATTTACTAATGATTAGAAATGCTACGAAAGGATAAATATAAAGTAATGTTTTTGAATTTCTTCTTTAAATCATTAGCAAAGTTTAATCAACATTGCACTATTTACGCATAAGTTAAGAAATACTTTGTATGAAATTAAATAGTCATAATATACAACTATCGATTTGTATAATGTTGTCCTGCAAAACTGTTATTTGATAATCTGCAATAAATACTTGCAACAGTTAGTTTCATTTCGAATTTCAGAATTTTGATATTAACATGTTGTGCATGTTGCATTAATTTCAGATAAAATTTTAAAATAAATACTTTCGATTTTATAATTTTAAAGTATCATTTTACGAGCAAACAAATTTTCCCGAAGCATTAAACTTGGAAGCTACGAAAAGCGAACAGTGGATTTCTAGGTAAAATAAAAATTGCTTGCATTGAAATACAAAAATTGTAGAAACATATATCGTGTCTTAATAATTCGAATGAGTTGCAAGTGACATCATTTTCTAAATGTTTTATCCACTTCGAGATTAACGTCTGTGTTGGCACCCACTACTTCCCAGCACCGCACGCTGTAAACTCCGCTAGGTTTAAAGCGCTAACCATCCCTTAAACAGCAACCCATCCTCGAATCACCTGTTGCTGGCGACAAAACAGAATCCAGCAAATGCAATTCAAACGGACGAAGCACACAAAAGAAGATCCACCGTGCCAACAAACCGCTGCTCTATTACAACACCTACGTCGTTAGAGTGGTCCTTACTTTCCTACTTTCTATTTTTTTCTAGCTTTAAGTCTCTGATATATGACACTGGATGGTAAAATGACAAAAACATGTGCAGAATTTTAAAGCTATAGGACGACGGAAACTGTCACATTTGCGTTAAAAATATTTTTAATATTTTAAATAATTCGTTCAATTTTTTAAAATAATTATATATCTATGTTATTTCATAAATACTTTCTAACGTTCCAAAGAACACTATTTAGATAAATTTATGTATTACTTTTGAAGATATATACAGTTTGTGATAAATTTATATACATGTAACAATTCTATATTTGTTAAATATATCGTCTGGTTTGAAACATTAATATACGTTAATAACATTAATATATATTATAATATAAAGCGTGAAAACATCCCTTAAACGTATTCGTTATCCCTAACTTCAAGGACTGTTTCCATTTTTTAAACAATCATGATAACCGATAGAACAATATATATCAAGTATTTTTTCGAAAACTACCCCTCACGATAATTAAAACAAAATCGATGTATTCAAATTCGCCATATTTTCATGGTCAAATTCTTACGCCTTTTTTAATAGTAAATTAAAAGAGATTCTTTAAATATTTTCAGAAGTGGCGCATAAAGCTCGTCATTATCCACTGAAACATATTCGTTGAAAAAACATTTAACATTTCCAAAACAACTGAACGCAACCATATTCGAAAATTAAACGAAATCTTTAAAATGTTTGAACTTTAACGCAACTGTGGCAGGTAATTTCGTCTTCCAGCTGCTTCCGAACACAATTTTTGCTGGATTTAACAATTTAGAACAGCAAGACTAACAAATCGTAAATCATAATAATTAACAACCACTGAAATCTTGGTTCCTCAATGAATTACAATCTGCGTAAGGAGACACGGAAACATAGCACTCGGCCAGCGAAGGCACACACTTCGTGAAGTTGTCGTAGTCGTCCGACTGTGAAAGGGTTAATGGAGCACACATCGAAGAGCATGTCCCCCGAGGAGCGTCTGGACACGATCCTGTTCCACATCTCGCAGAGAGGCGAGCAAAACGTGTCGTCGCGTCGCGGCGGATCGATCGATCGATCGATCGCGGAGGATCGGCGGGCGCGCCGCGGCCGAGTCGAATAGGTTCGGGCGAGTGACTTGCCGAATCCCGTCGCAATTACGCGATCGCCGAGTCCCCGTAATTAGTTGGCGGCTCGCCTCGGAGACACGTTGTCGTCGCTCTACTCGCGGCGCGAACAGAGCGCGAAAGGAAGCTCGTGGACGTGGTTGCCACGGTCCGACTAACCGGCTGTACGCGGGAACACTCGCGACTCCCGTTCGCAGCCGCAAAAACCAATGACCTAGCACACTTACGGACTTTTATCCAGTCTGATTTCGCAGGCGACGCGATCGTCCGGCCCGGTTCGGTCGGGCACGCGGCGTGAACGCACTTATATCGTTTGTTCGAGCCGACTGGAGGACTTTTATCGCATCCGGCGCCGAGCACTCTTTCGAAGAGGAAGGACCGTGGCCGCCGCCGCTTCGAACTTGCGCGCCAATCGGCGACCGTCGCCGTCTGGATCGGTGGGGGGTGGCATGCGAAAATTCGCGGGAAACCGGTGCTCTATTTCCCAGACGGCGGCGAGAGGTCGCGAAAATTCCCGGAAAACTGGTGCTCCGTTTTCTTAACGGCAGGAACGGACCGTGCGGGAAACCGGTGCGCAGTGTGTCGCGCAGAGTTCGTCATTGTTCGAAATATTTCGAATATTTATTTAAGGTAATTATCCGGCTGATTTCCTTCTAGTCGAATATTTTATTCGAATAATTCTATCTAAATCTATTTATTCAATATAATTATAATTATAATTGGGAAAAGTAATATAGAAGTAAAAACTATAAAAAAGCAGTATATATTCCAACATTTTTATTCAAATTAATTATTTTCGATAAGGATTGAAGTACGAAATAATCCTTAAACAAATAAAATATTCGAATTAAATTTTATTCCGATAAATTTTTATCGGTATAAATTTACTAATTTGTTTTGGAAGCTGGTGTTAGAGTTGTGTTCTAAATTTTAGTACATTTTTAAAACTATTATTACTGGCGAAATGATTAACCCCTTCCAGGCAAGTGGTGGCATCAAGGCACATTAGAAATTATTGTATATTGTTCGAAAAAATTTGAATATTATCAAATTTGTTTACATCTAAACAACTGTTAATAGTGTAACTGTTGCACGAGTCGCAAAAATCAATTTCATGTGTATAAAATGTACTGCGTTATATAATATGTCAATACTATAATTTAGAAATACTATTTCAGATTTCGAGTTGGTTGCAATTGAAAAAGTTTTATTTCTACAGACTATATGTAATATCATAATGTTTTCAAGACTGGCAAGACGTATTTCGAAAATAATTGCAATTTACGCTGATTGATCCAGCTAAATGTTCGCAAACTTAGATTAGACTTTACATAAAAATGACTTTCTTGATGTTTGGTACGTTAATATACGGAACATTAAACTTTATGTCGATGTTAAGAATTTCAGTTACGAAACATTCGCGTTGAATTTGTTTAGAGTGTAAAAGGATTAAAACGATTGACAGTTTAATCACTGTGACAAAGTGAAAGTAGCATTTATAGATCTCTGCCTATCTCTTTACACGTTTTCTTTGCGTGTGTACATGTAAAAGCAGTTTCCTATATGTACAGAAATAATAATAATATTTTGTTGTATGTAAAGTAATCTGTTACATGCATTTATACACAGCGTTTATTGTTTTAATTCTCGGAAATTCTCTTGTAATTCAGATTTGGCGTTAAGAAGTCGCTTTCCCGACTACTATGCGCTGGAAAAATTCCGTTTTGTACTTTTCTAAAGAATTGGCTGTGAAAACGCTTTCTAGGAAACCTAATCTAGAACATGGGATGCTAATAATCGCGTGGAAATCAGAAACTACCTCTTAGCCAAGGGACGAGATTTACTTGAACTCGAAAGGATTCTTTCTCAGTGAAATTGTGAATACACTTTCGTGCGAAATGAATTGTGAATATTTATGCATTTATATGACCTTTGCGGCAATCAATATTCACAGCCGTTGAAATAAATTCATCTCAATTTCTATTAAAGAATTCGACAAAATTACTAAATTTAATCAGTTCAGCTGACAATATACCGATATTTTACGTACCAAAATTGCTAAAACTTGTCAAAAGTAGTTTTCGCGGACAATGTATCGATATTTTGCATGGCAGAATTTATGAAAATTGTCAAAAGTAATTTTAGCAAACAATATATCGACATTTTGCGTATCAGAATCTATTAAACTTGGCAAAAGTAATTTTAGCAGACAATGTATTAATATTTTGCATAACAGAATTTTGAATAATTTTATTCTTAATTTCTATAATCTCTTTGATAAAAATTGAACTATTCGTATTAAATTCGGCGATCTAATGTGCATCGTTTCGATCGAGAAACGATCAGGTGTCACGAATCTCTCGTAAATATTAATACATTTTTTGCTTCTGAACACACAATGGACACGACTAATGAAATTAATATATACACCGGTGAATGGAAAATCACTTTCTTAGCATCGACGAAGTCAACGTTCACTTAAAAAGACCAATGTCGACGTAAGCGGTCCCGATAGCGATCGACACTCTAAAGTAAAAGTACGACACGACGAGGGAAATCTGTCGAACTCCGCGTGTCATTTTCCCTTGATTAAAGCCACAAATTATGCCGACGACCAATTATATACAACGTTCTATTTATGTATAAACGACATTCATAAATATTCAGACCACTTTCGCGTCAACGACGCTATAGGCTACCGCGCACGAGCGCTGTCAAAGAAATCCGCTCGGGACAAAATTCTCACACTCTTCCACGGTAAAATGGAATGTGAAAAATGGTCGTCGATATATTGTGCAATTCTGTTGCATCCAATTTGTAACGCTGTAAACATAGTGATTTACGGTAACAACGAGAAAACGAGTGAAATGTCAGGATTAAAATGTGTAGACGCCCGAGTCGCCATAAGACCAGTGCCAGTGGCCTCTTGCACAACATAGCGCAAACCTGTAATATTAATAAAGTTACGATTCATTGATATATTGTTAGTTTATACCATATTGCTATATTATATTATATTACTCTTCGAGAGTCCTCGATTTTGATAACTGATGAGACGACTGTCATAAATCTTCTAACGAATCAAGCGCACCATAACTGATCGCATTTTACTGGTGAAAAATTATAATCTTTTTAGAATAAAATTCTAAGAACTTCGCTTCCAGAAGGAATTATTTTTTATATGTATATTTTAACAATTCCAGTGGAAATTCTTTGTCATTTTTATATGACATTTTTCTTCTTTTCTCAATTTTAATTTTGGATATTTTATCTCAACACCGCAGTGTCTTAATTAATTTATACTGAGTTAATTGCATTTAGTATAAGAAAGCCTTTTTGGTTTCTATAATGTATTCAATTTTCGCAATGGTATCATCAAGTGCTCAAAAATTCGAATAAAAATCTTGAACACCTAATAGAATTTCTAACAGAATAACTATCACTTCAATGCTTATTTCCCTAAATTAATTACAACATTTGCAGAAAGAAACGATACTTTATTTCTTGTTCTGCTAAACACTTATGAAAAAGAGCCGAAGCTTTAATTATTCAGACAAGCTACGCTCATCGACCCTAATCATCCCCGATCTCCTGCATCAACGCCATTGCAACAAACACAATTTGCATTTCACTATAAAAAATTCGATTCACTAATGAACACTTTCCAAGCGTTTTTTATTCGACCGAGTGACTCTCGTACTTTATTCCCAGTAAAGGATAAACGATTAACAGACACTAGTATTCCGGCACCGCAACAAGTTCAACTACGAGTCCGCGTTACTCCCGCGATGATCGAACTATAATGCTTCCGCATGAATCAATACGTCGCGGTTTTCCTTAGTAAAACAACACAACCTTGAGAATCGCGTCGCGATTAAATCCGGCGAGCTGCCGGAGTCGGACTGTCTTCGCTGGTGATTCTACGTCTTGGAACGACCATAGGATGTGCGGTTGTCGGTGACGATAACTGCCCCGCCTCGCAGGAAGTTGTTCCTCCCAAAATAAACAAGCGGATTAAACCATCCGTGAAACTATGATTTTGAGTCATTACCTCCCGAACATCGCGACTTCCTATCGAAAGGAAATTGGATTCCTGATGCAAACGCGAATCAATAGCATACAGTGGCCGGCAAAAGTATCCGCGCACCGATCAAAGTGCAATCATTTGTTTAAAACTAGATTAAATGACATTTCTTTTAGATGACAGAAAGATTTGTGTATTAGACAGTGAATAAAATATTTTTATTATTTGGAACAGTGAGAAGAGAATATTGGTATTTATATTATTTTAATTCAAAGGGAAAATTGATAAATAAAATTCTGTATTTATAGTATGTTATTGAATAAGGAATGTTGGAGATGTGATGTAACGTGATGCAACAGACTTCGATTACTATGACATATTTGATCGATGATCGGTCGATTGTATTTCACGTATTTCATTCATTTATGACCAAGTATATTATTGCTTTCTCTTCGTACTGTTCATTCTATAAGATGGGAAATTGCTTAATGAACAATTTACACTAATGATGCTTAATGATACTTTATATTTTAATATTGAAAACACGCAAATGTCTTGTAATATCAGAATAAATATTGCAATTCGTTATGATAAAACTGAGAGCGCGAACATTGATCGTGTCTTTGTTTAATTTTTCATTTTATTCTTGCGAAACGTAGACACAAGTATCGTTTTCCAATCTCATTGTTTATCAGCCTTGAGTAAAGCTTCGTGAATTACTACGCTCGAGAATGGTCGGAACCCGTTACTTTCCTTCGCATCCTTTTTCAATTCGCATCCTTTTTCCATTCGCATCGGCTCGCCTGAAATTGTGGCGAACGCGGAGTATTAAATCTGTCCTAAACCTTGAAATATTTCCATACTTGGATAACAATCCTTCTCGACAAAGGAGAAAGGTGCCGCGGCAAGATTAACGAAACGCATGACATGAAATAAAAAAGGACGAATGACGCATATTACACCGCAGTGATGCACATCCTGTAGAAGGAAATTACCAGGCAGCTACTTTAATCACTTTCTGCTTGCAAAATTGTTCGCTTCTTGGCCTCCTTTTTTCAATGGTATAATTGTTTCATTACAGGTCACGTTTTTCCAATTTATTCGGAGCAAGGTACCGCCTCGGGAAGAGGATAAATCGTCGGCGAAAATTCTCGAACACTCGGATACGTATTTCATATTTTGAAAGTCTTTGTACTCGACCGTGGATAATTCAATAATTTTAAAGGTACGGTAACTCGTTATATAATAAACTGCAAGATATTGTGGATAACATTATTGCCATTTTAAAAATGATAAAACACACATTTTATTTTTGATACATTCGCTACGACATGATTTACGTAATAAACAGAAAGAGATTGTGCATTTTCTGCAACCTGTTATCAATGAAATAAATAACTCCCATCAGTTTTAATTAATAGAATAATCACGCAGCCCTTTACTGAAATTTAATATCACAGTAACTAAAGTGCACTTCAACTGTAATAAATATATTCTAAAGGTAAATAATTCCATTCGCCTCGAATACCTTTCAAAAATGAACGCAGCTATTTCGCGAATAAACTGTAATTTCATACATGCAAATGTTCGAATGTATTATTAATTAAAACGTCGGGAAAACCCAATTTTCGACGTATGGATGAACAAATTTGACGAGATCAGAAACGCTCCAGGAATATTTTAATTCCGAGGTACCTTGTTTAATGAAAGAAAAATTGTGCAATTAAGCAACGAACACCAAGCAAAATCGATTCTTTCAATACAGCATACCGGAAATTAATTTTCAATTTTAAAATATAATTTCATCCCAATCTAAATTCGCTTTATTAAATAACGTATAATAAAATGTAATTATTGCAGATTTCTTTCTACTCGCATCGGCTCGCTTCAAATCGTAGCGAACGCACGGCATTGTCCTAAACCTTCATTAACCCTTTCCCAAAATATATATATATAATAATAAAATAACAACAGAATTAATTTACACGACTGTTCACTTTCCCATGCATTCAGCACATTTACATACAAATGCATACAACTCCGCAATAATTCGAAGGATGGAACGCGTTCACGAAATTCCGCGCGGTTAACTTTCGGATCACCTGGATTGGTTGGATTTTGATACCTTGCGCCGGTAAGTGTTACAACTGGTGCAACGGTAAGTGTTAAACGAGGTTTACGCTTAGAGTTCCGTCCTTCTAACGTAACTCATTAATTCGGAGGAGCGACGGCACTTCACACGGGTAAATACGGTGCACGATCTTTTCCACGTTACGGGAGAGCAGCGGCTCTACAATTAGCGTGGTTCGCTGCCGGCATAAAATTGCACCTGGCAAACAATAGGGAAATTAGGGTCGCTAGTGTAAACGTGGCACGGTAACGCGCCGCGGAGGACTTAATTCTTCTGACGTATCAAGAGCGGACTAGAAAGTGCTTTTGAATGCGGCCCCGTGTTAGGGACATGTCTAGCTGATAATGAACACACGCGGTCCTTTGTTCCTGATACAATCAACGCGGAATGTTAAACAGAACAAATTTTTCTTCCTGTTCATATTGTGTTTGTACCACTATAGAAAGAGGTCGCCTTTCGAGGGAAGATGTTAATACATACGTTTCATTCACGCATTTGTCTGCGATCATTTTTTACTTCTCAGGCAATTTAGTGTAGCATTTGTTGCTGGAAAGATGACACAATTTTTGTCAACGAGCACTTTTATTAGTAAACGAGAATAGCAGCAAAGTAATCGACGCGGGGAGCAATGGGGATCTTGTAATATTAATAATCAAATAATAACCACAAGTTTAGAATGAAAACAAAAGTGGAGAGGCTAGGAGGCGCCAAGAGGCGTTGTTTGTTTATAATTAACTAGACTCGAGTCCCTCGTTTCTTGGAAATTGAGAACTGATTTTCTACTTGGAAATTTTTATTATTATATTAACATTATTGTAGATTATTATTTATACTATTTCACCTACCTCATATCTATTTATTTATATTATAATAATATTTCTATAATATTTCATTTTTTTAACACTTCAACTGTCACATCAACCACACATGAATAACTTTTTCGTCAATCTATAAATAACCTAAATTGATTAGGACCTGCGGAGCGTAATAATGTTGAAAAAAGTATTTTATGTTATACAGCATAATTTTTCAATATTACTTTAACCTGTTAACTGGGTATGACGAAATATTTCGTCATACATAAAAGTCCACTACAATGGGCATGACGAAATTTTTCGTCATGGAAATTAATCGTAATATATTGAACGCATTACGTTCTACGTTGTTCTTATCTATTAAATCTTAAAGTGGTTATATATATGCCATCATATTGTCGATGCGTCATGAATTTTCATGTTCAAAATAAATAATTTTCATGTTTTTAAAATAAATAAAAACCATAAGTTAAAAACGATATTCCTTTATTATTTGAGGTGTGATATTACCTATCGCTGCGAAGAAAAAGTCCCCATTCTGAAACGAGTTGAGCAATAGCTAATTCCCCAGTTAACAGGTTAATCAAATAAAATACTTTATTTCAATAAAGTTTTCAAAATTGTCGATCTGCCAGTTAGAGTGTTAAATGAATTAATTTTTCCATTGAAAAATATTAAGTTACGAGATTATCTGATAGTCGGAGAACAACAAAAAACGACTGCCAAATTTATTAGATTGCAACGTAAATGATATTTTCCATCGAAAGGATATCATGTACATAGTGATCCAATTATTGTACACCTAAATAAGAAAATTGTTTGCGAACATTAACGAACGTGGTTTAGAATAGCAAAGCCCCCGGACTATCCAGGTGATTAGTCTACCTGTATACCTGCCACGCAAGAAACAAGTAGGCTAAGCACTATCAAAGATGGACGCGTCGGATACGCAGCGCCGTTGAGTTCTAATCAGCTCATCCGGTTAAGAAATATCGACAAAAAGGATTCAACTGACAGTGCAGCACAAAGAGAACAACATTTTTCATTGAGGAACAAAAAAATTGTGTTTGCCAAAAGTGGGTTAATAAGGCGGGCATTGAATCGAACGAATGTGCCGTTAAGAATTCAAGTAAAATCGATTGACATGCTTGAAACTGTACATTTGATTTTGTACATGATATTCTGCTACGATTTAATCAGTAACAGTCAGATACGACATTGTTAAGATTCCGATTCATTCAATCATCCTAAGGCTATTTAATCGATGATCGTGAAATTATCCTTTTAATCGATTATTTTAAGATTGCATATTTATTTGACTATTTTAAGATTGCATATTTATTTGATTATCATAAGACTTTCAATTTAGTCGATCATCTTAATATTGTCTATTTATTCGTTTTATCTTTATATCGTCTAATTATACGATTTATCTTAAGATTATCAATTTATTCGATTATTCGGAGATTGTATATCCTGAAATTGTCTATTTAGTCGATCGTCCTAAAATTGCCTATTTATTTGGTTATTCTAAGATCCTATTTATTTGATTATCCTAAAATTGTATATTTATTCGATTTATTTTAAGATTGTCTATTTATTCGATTTATTTTAATATCGTTTATTTATTCGATCATCCTAAAATTTTATATATACTCGATTATACTAAAATTGTATAATTTATTCGATTATCACAACACTGTCTACTTAGTCCATCATCCTAAAATTCGATTATCATAAGATCGACATTCTCAACACTGGAACAAACTCTCGCATGGTGTAACATGGATTGTTTTCAATTAGTCTGCAGATTTGATTCGCATTAATCTCAGAACCTCATTTCCACCTTTCATTTCCGGTACAATTAACATGCGCATAAATTTTTCCCGTTGTTTATACGTTTGCGAAAATGAGAAAGCGCAGTGGCACGAAAACACGCCACCTCGTCGTTCATTGTCACACTAAAATCAACATGCTGAAGTGTAGTAACGTTTACGGTTAGTATTCTTTTTTTAATTACAAAGTCTTGTGTCAAGATCAATAATCAAAAATTATTTAGCAATGGAAACATTACAAATAACTATGGAATACGAAACAATGAGGACGAATCACAAACTTTTGTACAACTGTTACATTAATTTTGAGTTAGCAAATTTATTAAAACGAGACATTTGTTTGTATTAAAATCTCTATAGACATCACTACAGACAATTTTAATTTTGCATAATAATTTCACATCACTATAGAAAACCTTAATTCTGCATAAGAATGCAACATCACTAATGAAAAAAGTGAGGATCTTCATGTAAAATAACGATTGTCTGCATTAGTTATAAGAAGCAGTTTCTTTCTTTCTTTAACAATATTAATATATTTGCTACTCTTTATAGACATTCTTAAATTCCTTGAATTTTTCTACTATTCTATACTTCTTGTATTTCTTGTTTTCATAAATGCATCAAATTCACAGTCTACTATTAACTGATGTGATTTAACATGTTGACTTTTTCAAAGTCTTACATTATAATAAAAAAATCAAAAATCTTGTAATAAGAAAATAAAAAAACTGTCATTTTCACTTTTTTATCTGAGCCAGCAATGAAAATTTAATAAACGCATTTAGTACCTCTTGGTAACCTACATGCAACCGGAATATTTCACCGAAATTGGTTGACCTTGACATCAGCCGTGAACCAATTAAAAAGCGCGAGAATTTTGCACAGTATTTCACAGATTTCAAGCAAAACCAGGTAATTTTTACACGTTTCAGAGGCTGCAGTTTACCTACGCGTCAACCAATTCCAATGAAATTTACAACACGGATATAAGTTACCGAGAAGTGCCAAATGCATTTACTAAATTTTCATTGCAAGCTCCGATAAAAAAAAATAAAAAAAATAGTACTTTTACATTATTAAAATTCCAAGTAACAGTAAAATTTATAAAAACGTATTTCCGCCCTAAATTAGTCCCCCTTTAAAATTTACAGAAATTTGCAAGTCATGTAAACCAGTTTTAAAAAACTTACATCACTTCAAAAGCGTTCGCTCATTTTTTCTCGCCAGTACATCCCAAAATAATTTGCCCTGGAAAGCCGACTTCCAATAAACAAGCTTCCCGGATAAAAACGCGTGCCGTATAACGATTGACGTGTGGTAACTGATAAAAACTAATGGAAAGACCAATCTGTGGCGACATTCCCGCAAGTCGGCCATGCATCATTCGGGAATCCCGATAAATGTCGCGATTTGAATGTCCCGCAAAAAAAGGTCGGCGCGAGCGTTTTTAGCGGGCCGCCGCGCCGCCGCGGCGCTCGTAAGTCATCGGAGGAAATTCACTCCCCGGCAACATCCTATTTTCCTCCCGTTCACCGGGGCCGGTTCCGATCATTACAGATTCAGAGAAGCGTCCTCGAATGCGTCACGTCGCGGGTACACGCCGCTAGCATGCGAATCGCGCGATTAGCTTCACAAAGAAACTCTTAATCGCGCTCGTCTTCCCATTTAACGGTTTCCCTGCGGCACGCGAGCGCCGCGAAAAAATACATCGACGACCCGCGCGCGGTTCCATTAATTAGCCTGCGATCGGCCGAAATTAGGGGTTGCGTGATCGGCCGAGCCGTAAAACGGTCGCTACGCTCGCCTGAGCCGTGCGAAGTTATGCTTAGGCAACTCGTTTTAACGGTCGAGCTATTTACCGCGGACGCTTTTAGAGATTGTCAATGCTCGTGTGTTCCTCCGTCGAAGTTATATTTTATTCGAACTATTCGCTGAAAATGATGGAGAGATTATTGAATGGTTATCGAACGGCAAACACGCGAGAATGTCTTGATTTAAGGATTCAGCTCGTTGGGAGCGGGTTAATTGGAAGCGTGAAAAAAAAGTAGTCACGTTTTATAGTCTTTTTAAGGAACTGGTTGTCTTGTTAATATGTCGGAGATTAGAAACACGAATTTCAGAGGTCGTCGGTGAATATAAATTGATTTCTTTTACAACGAATTTTTAATGTCTTCGAAGCGACAGGAATGCAATCCTGACACTTGTTTTTATGGTCTCTCGCGCAGTAAAGTGAATTATAAATGCGCGGATATTTTTTACTTGCTTCTTAACGTCTTTTTGGTTTTAATATATAGTAATAGTTTGTATTATTTGTTTGCTAAATAGTTGAAAATGTACATTTCTTTTTTAGTTAATTGCTTAGTAACTAAGTTGCATATTTGAATAAAAATTGTATAATTAAGCTCGCAAAACTCTTACAGTTTCATTACTTTCAATTATTAGAAGTCAATTTAAGAAATAAATTTTTCACCTGTGTCATAATTTTAAATTTATATTGAAAATTTTATTAAACATTTTCTATTATTCAGTCTAACCAGTAACAAATTGGAACAGAAATCAAGCTCGGATACAAAAGTTAAAATCCGTGAGTTTTTTATTTTTATGTCATTCCGAGTAATAACAAAAAATTTAATGAAAGAGTTATAGTCACTGTCCAGTAAGCAACCCTATCATTTAAAAAAAAAAGTCTAGTCATTTAGTCCAAATGATAAAAATCATAGTTAAAAAGCGTCCACTCAATTCTATTCGGTATTGTATATTATTTGCAATTAAGGGTCGGTTGTCCTAACGTTAAATTTCCCAAACATTTCTATTCTTCATTTTCGACTTCTTTCATTCTAATTGAACCCAGCCAATTTTTCCACGAGCGAACAGAAGTCGCAGACTAGCGACGATACAAGAATACGCTTCCGTTGTTCTGCAACACTGTGACTGATGACTCACATACCTACGTGCGTTGCGTAACTGGTTGCCCGCTAAAATCAACCGCGGCTATAATATGGCTGTTAAAGCTCCGCTCAAGTCCCGACGGAGGAGTAAACGAGATTCCGTAGAACGATAACTTCGACTTTTCACAATGGCCGTCGCCCGGTTCCAAAGGAATAGAAATTGTCCGCGATAGCGTCTGTCGCAACCGATAATCCTCTGCGTTAGGGGTATTGGAAAGTTTCGTGGCGTAATCGCAAAGATTCGTCCGCGGCGCCTGATCATGCATTCACGTGGGTGGAAAACGCGCGTGCATTCACGCGTGCATCGCGGACGCGCCTCGGACTGGCCTGGTGACAGGAGGGAGGCCTAACCGTACATGCTAGGATGGTTCTTCCGGTGGTGAGGGCATGTCCGGTGCGCCTCAGACAATGCTCCAACGATGAATCGCGTCGGAAAAGTCTTTCAAGTGATTCTCAACTGCTATGAATAAACCATAATTCCTGGTTCAACTGCTCCGACGCGGGTACGCGCTGAAATTTACACGTTCTGCCGCTAAACAGCCTCGCCTATGGTTGACTCGCCTTGTAGAATTTTGACCTCGAGCAACTAATACGCGCTAAACTCTTAGGCACGACGCGCCACTATAGTGGTTTTCGTGAATGTTTCGTGCTTTGCTGAATTGTTTTATTAATTAGTAAAGTAAACGAATAACTCTTTGCCGTACCATTTTCTTCACAGTTACTGCGATTAGGAATTTTTTCAATTGACATAATTTCTTAGAAGAGACAGAATAGTAACATTTATTCGAATACTTAAATATTAATAACAAGGAATTGGAATTTTATTTCAATTTTAAAATAAATTTTTATTCCAATTTTATAGTCAATCATCTCAAAGTTGTCTATTTATTCGATTTATCTTAAGATTGTCTAATTATACGATTTATCTTAAGGTTGTCAATTTATTCGATCATTTGCAGATTGTATATTTAGTCCATCATCCTAAAATTGTCTATTTAGTCGATCATCTTAACATTGCCTATTTATTCGCCTTAACTTAAGATTGTCTAATTACACAATTTATCTTAATGTTGTCAATTTATTCGATTATTCGGAGATCGTATATTGTAAAAATAACAAACGTGTAAATAAATACTAAAATATTAAGATTTTCCTTGTCTCCGTAACTCGTGCCGTGGTTCATACTTCCTGTTTTGAAAATAATGAACAATATTTTGATTCTTAAGATTTTATTTTAAGTCGTTACTGTCAGAGAAACAGTAATAAATATACAGGGTGTTGCGGAAGTCACTTATAATTGAGAAATAAGGGGTTCCTCAGGTCATTTGAAGTAACTTTTTCCTTTACGAAAACTTTCTCCGAAGCGTTGTTAACGAGTTATTAATGAGAAATTCTGACCAATAAGTGGCAAGCTCGGCAGCCTAGTGTTAAACGAGCTCGCCCCTCATTGGTCAGTGTTTTTCGTTAATAACTCGCAAACGACGCTTCGGAGAAAGATTTCGCAAAGGAAAAAGTTACTTCAAATGACCTCAGGTACCCCTATTTCCGGACATATTTAGGACACCCTATACAATTGAAATGCGTAGAATAAAGCAAAAATACTGTTCTTCCATCGGTAATGTGTTAAGAAATATTATAACAATATAATAACTAAAATACAATATAAATAATTGGAAACAATTCGATAATACCCAACTCTGGTTATTTCTCAATATTTAACCACTAAAATTGTTACAGCACTTTTCAAGATAATTTTTATATTATGAAAAATTAGATTTCAAAAATTATTAAAAGTATAACCGTTGTTGCATGAGTTACTAGATTCAAATTCATATGCATAAAATACATTTTATCATATAAAATGGAAATGCTATATGTCAGAAAAGTTAATTTAGTATTAAAATTAAGTTAAAATGGCTTCGAGTGCAAAGGGTTAAATTTAGAATTATATATTTAACCTGCGCATAAAATGATGTTAAAAGTGGAGAATATGGCTTGAAATTTATTCTCTCGATAGAAGAGAAAACGAAGAGTTCGCTTTCAATGACCAGTTAGATTCGCCCGAGCGCAAGCGACGCGGCGACTTTTATCGTTGAACAAACAGCCGTTAACAATTTCACGCGCAACGAGTCGGTGACAACGAGCCTCCGCCTTTGTTTTTCTTCTTTTCCTAACAGGAATCACTGTGATTAACTTTCCCCGTTCTCCGGTCGATCACCAAAGAAGAACGGGTACGGACCGCGAACCCATTTATCCGGCCTGCAATCTCGACGTGGTATTACGTTTAAATTAATAATCCCCGTTGCGACGCGTGATTGCCGCCACTCGGAAACACGTCCGTTACACGCGTGTTATTACCGACCGCGTGCAATTTCAATAATAATTATAATCAAGCGCGGTTGCGCGTCTCGGGACGGAAAAAACACTCCGCGAATGCGCGGCCGCTTCCACCCCTGGAACCATTTCGCCCAGTTCCGAGAGACCTCGACGCCGTTTGAATTCGCATCGCGCGATACGGATCGCCGTAGGAATCGTTCCCCCCCCGGTTTTCGCGAACTTTTCCTTTCACGACACATGTAGACGATTAAGTTTTTTACAGTTTTTGCGAACAATAATTCGACGCGAAACTCTTAGGCGTCGTTTAACGTTACGGTACACGAAGGCCTATTGCCGCGTCCAACTCGATCGTGTTTTTGTGACTAAATAATGCTCTGTTGGCTCTAGATGAAGTTATTATCTTGTTAGGTAAAATTGTTATACGTGGAAGAAGAATTTATTTGTAATTCGATAAGAGATCAGTTATTTTCTGAGCGAATTTCGTGGATTTTATATTGGAAGACTTTTTGGGAGGCTCGATTGTGATTAGTGAGTGTTGCAAAGAAATTGTTCTTGTCACGATGTCTGTTAATTGTTTCTATTGATATTATTATTAGTGATGTAACAAAGAATTATTTTGTATTAATCACGACTGAATTTGTGTACATCGAAAGTCAAAAAACGCTGCATGAAAATTACTTTCTGTGAAAGCAATTTTGAAAGTAAGAACTTCTCTAAAAGTGAGAACTTTCTCTGAAATTGTTAAATAAATTTTCCTATGCTACGCTTTAATAGAAAATTATATTCTGATTAGATAATGCGATACAAGTAAACGAGATTTTATGTTTGTGATTTTTATTTGAGACTACTCTATAATATAACTGCTATTTTATTTTTATTTCCAATAAGATCTAGGTGTGTACGATTTTTTAATTAAAAATACAGTGGAAACAGATTATCGACTCATTATACTGCTATGTGCGTTCAACCAGTAATATTATGTTTCGACGATTAAATATTTAATCGATATTAATATTGAATAATATTTGGATTAAATCCAACACTACATTGTATAATTGACCAATCTATTTCAAGGAAAAATCAATGTTACAACAATTTCTTATAACATCGATAACTATTCTCATTCCCGGCAACTAAACCCTTTTCCAGTATTTTTCGTGCAATTCTCGGCCGGCAAACCGCGTATCAACGTTTCACAAAGGGCAGGGGCCATCGATGCGTGGTGAACACACCGTGGTGGCACATTATCACGTGTCATTCGAGACGGAAAAGTGTCGTAAAGCAGGCAATAACGCGTACCGGAAATAACACGGGAAAAGGAAGTAAGAGAGTAGACGGTGCGGAGAGAGCCGGCGAAAAATAAGTCAGA
This sequence comes from Augochlora pura, assembly GCF_028453695.1. Taxonomy (NCBI): domain Eukaryota; kingdom Metazoa; phylum Arthropoda; class Insecta; order Hymenoptera; family Halictidae; genus Augochlora; species Augochlora pura. The sequence continues at coordinate 11,414,547 of NC_135779.1, forward strand.
AATCGAGCAATATTCCGCCGCGGACGTGGAGGAGCATGAGAAATTCGCAGCGGATCGTGGCGCTATCATTTCTCAAGGCGACAAATCGACCTTCGTAAACAGGAGCCTCGACGGTTCGCGATACAAGATCCCATCGATTCCGAAGCCCCTCCTTCCTCTTTCTCGCGACGTCGGAGAGGAATTGGCCGCGCGTCGCGACGCGAGCGGCTCCGCGATCCGGAATTCGTTTCGAAGACGAGAAACTTTCGCGGGAATCGAGTGCTCCAGCAACGACCGAACCGTTTCGCAACTTGGACCTCCGGTGTCGTTGAAATATCATTGTTCTTGGTAGTTTAGATCCGTATTCATCGTCCGGTGGACCACGGACATTTTGCTGCCGATTCGTGAAGAGACAAACATGCGAGAGAACGTCTCTGAGAATATTCGTCTGTAAGTTAGAAACTTGACGAATCTTTTTATCGCTTTTCCGATTTTTCAATTGCGTGAACGTCAAATGTTTGAACAAAGCAGATGTTACAGGGAGCCAAAATTGTAATTTTGTAGTATTAAATGTAATAAATACAACGCCATCTATATTAATGTTTATATCTTTCTTAGCTTTTTATTTCTCTTACTTTTTTCCAGTACATAGTTGTAAAAGGATTGAAGAACGTTGGAACAGACTGCAGGCGAATTCGATTTACCGGATGACACGATACGATATCGAAGATGCTGCACGGCAGACTTTTATGAGAATTCTTTCAGATTTTTATGCGGACTTTATATGAGATTTTTTGTGAGAAATCAATATCATCCAGTGTAAATGAAAGATTCTATTTATAGGTGCTGTATATAAACTTGTAAGAAATGCAAATGGTTGAAAAAGGTATTCTGAGATAGGGATTAAATTATAAATTATGAGAATAATAATTACAATATAAATCATAATAATGATAATAATAATTATAATATAAATTATAATGATGAGAATAATAATTATAATATAAATCATAATGATGTGAATAATAATTATAATATAAATTATAATGATGTCGCTAACAAAAATTGGGAAAATATTTTATTAATTAAATAAAAGAGGAGCTGTGTTGTTAGAAATTTGTAAGATTTCCACTATTTTTAACGATATTCATATTGTATAATATATTATACAGTATTGTCACTGTAATTATTCTACGAAACAAATAAAAATAGCATATTGTTATTTTCTGTACAGTGTAAAGTTAATTTTGAAGTATATTATTGTTTTCATCAAGCTAAAACATGTAGTAGGTTATTTAATTTTATGCAACTGAATACATGCAAATATATAATATTTTATATTGAGGTTGTATAAATTATACAATCAACTATTTGCAAATTTAGGTTAAATTCAGGATCATGGCGACATCTACGTTCAACAACACGAAGTCGCACGCCTACTGTTGGTATAGTAGCTCTCTCCAAATTGCGTTGCCGACATTCGAGAATGCGCTGATATCGGTAACACAGAGATCCTCAATTTCCTACCTAGTACTTGTCGGTAAATCACCGAAGACACTATACACAATTATAACATCTGCTAAACAATAAATTAAAAAAATGAACCATCCAATCCACTCTCTTTTTCAAGATTTATAATCCTATATTACCTATACAGGTATATATATAAGATTTATAATCCTATATTTTATTTTGTAACCCTGTTACCTATAATCGATCAGCTTACCAAACGATGGTAAACAATTTCCAGAAACCCGACAATAATTCCCTCGCAAATTCAAATTCAAACTGGCTTCCCTGCGTCCGTTAAAGATGCATGCGTCATCGATCGGACATTGTCGATTTGCAGTGGTCGCAAATGTTTACAGAGCACCGTAAAACATCGCCCGGGAATGTACCCGATTCCGCGACGCGCTGCGCTAATCACCGCTTATTAAGAATTTAACGGCGGGCTCGCGCGAGCGGAACGGTTTCTTTGTCGTTGGTAGAGAGCGCTCTTTAAACGAGGGACTGTGCCCTCCGGGAATTGCACCTCTCAAACAATGTCTGCTCGTTACGAACCCGGGCCGCCGGTATTTGTCGGTGGCAGTCGGCGGCAGTTTCAACGACAATTCAAACAAAGCGCAATTAATACCGGGTGGTCCGATTCTCCGGGCATTAGCCGCCGAGATAAAGCACGCCGGGGAGAAGCCGGAGTCGCGCGCGATTTGCCTTGCACCGATAAAACAGTCGCTTCCGTGTTCTTGTTATGCATCACGGATCGTGACTATTTCTGGATCCGTGATCGTTACCGGCGAAACCATTACCACGGCGAATCGCGATCGAGAGAAAAGTATTGTTTTGAACTATCAAGGTGTCCCGTAAGTTCCTTCCTCCTTCGATGCGAAATCGATAGACGATATTCGTTGTTTAAGGGTTGACTTGTTGTGTTATGTATGAACTGTTCTGCTCTATTACTTTCTTCTGTCTCTCAGGAAGCCTCATTATGCGCGCTTTGCAAAATAGACTTACATGCAAAATTTATTGAGACTTACTTGCAAAATATTCATCGTGGTGTGTTTATATTTCGCTTTCGGATTTCTGACATTTATAACGAAGAGCATTTTTTAACGACAGAAACAAGTAATAACGTAGATGTCCACAGTTTTGTAGAGCAGAAGCAGCTCAATCGAATGAATATTATACACTTTGTCAAACAGCAACAAATCGTTGCAAAATAAGAGAAAATTTAAAAACGCTACGAACTTTTTCCCCAACCCAATAATATGAGGCAGTACGTTCATAGTTAATTCTTTTGTATTAACCTTCTGTATTCTAAATTAATTTTGCTGTAGATTGTATTCACTTTTTGCACTCTAAACTTTTCTGAATTATGATCACAGTTTAGCAAACCAAATAAATAATTTTACAAAGAACCATTCGGTGAATTAAATTCACCTTTCTGCTAATTAAATTCACTTATTTATAATTATTTGGGAGAAAATTCATTAAACTTAAACATATAATAAAGTTGATTTATTAAAAGAATTAGTTTTACTCGAAAATAGTTAAACTTGATTTGCAAAAGGACGAATAAAAGTTGCAAAAGGGTTCATTTAATTTGGTCAAAGATGAAAGTAATCTACAAAATAACTAATTAATTTAAAATGTACTTCGCAGATATAATACAATTATAACACAAAATTAGACAAATAATATAAAGAATAGATATTATAATGTAACTCGATTAATCATAAAATCAATTTTTTATCTAAACAAATTTTATACTTAACGAGGATGTATACTTATATACGAAAGTATTCGAACACTTACATTTTTAACATTCAAATAATAAAATATATATGTTAAGCTGGAGGATTTGAAATCATATTAAACACATAACAGGGAATGGATCTTAAGATTACATAAGAGAAAACAGAAAATAATTCAACAATATATACCGTTTTTGCAGTAAATTTATCGTAAACACGTACCAGAAGTAGCTGACAAAAGTATTTGAGCATTAAATAGTCATTTAAATTAAACGATTAAAAGTTTTAATAGGAAGTTGATCTATATTTTGCATTTATAAAAACCCTAAGTCTGTTTTTCATTCAGTGGACTAACTTACAAGTAACATTCGCATCTATTGTTTGCCATATTTCAATAATAATTCGTTTCGAAGATTCTTTCGAAGTAATAACTGTATTTCCTAATCGTTTTTCAACTTCATTCCACAAGTCTTCAATGGGGTTTTAAACCGGGACTTTGCGGTTGATGTGGTAACACGTGTGCAACATTATACAACATCCATTCTATGACTATTTCAACGGTATACTTCGGTTTATTGTTCAACTGAAATCGATAATTCTTTGGTAAATTGAATATTCATTGACTGTTTTCCAAATTTTCCTGCAAAATTTTTAAATATTTCTTTTTCTCCATTATTGATACACACAAAGTTTTCCATTCCACTATATCCCATGCAATCCCAAAACAATACAGTTCATGTATTTCTATAGTATACTATATATATATTTCTATAGAACTATAGTATTTCTATAGTTCATGTATGTTCTATAGTAAGTCGTAGATTTCACGGTTTTAATTCTGTGGTTTCTTCCCTCCAAACACTTTTACATCCATCGCTACCAAAAACATTAAATTTCCTCTCACCAAAGAGTAATACTTCGTCCTAGAACGAATGATTTTTATAAATCAATTCTTTGGCGAATTTTAAACGTACAATTTTATTTTTAGTTGAACGTTAGAAGCGTAAATGTTCGAATACTTTCGCGTACGAGCGTATATCATCGAGTTAACCTCTTTTCTCAACTCATTGCACTATAACAACGAGTCTAACTCGCAACAAAGATTCCACGCAAAATCTACTAAATATGAATATTATTAATTTCTTCTAAATCGAAACAAAATGGAATTCTTCTATTATCAAAGTCTAGAAATGGCAGTAAATAAAGACAATATAAAAAACAAAAATTATCTTAGTGTATTGTACATATAAGCTTTTACTTGAATCGTTTACTTTAATAATTAATAAAACGATCGAGTAAAGCACGGGACATTCCGAAAGGCGCTATAGCGGCGCGTCGCGCCTAAGAGGTTAAACGCAAAGTGGTTAGTTTCTGCGTCGATGCTAACGTTGACGGAGCGCTATCATAAATTGTTAGGTAACACCGGAATGATGATTAAATTACGCGACGATCTATGGTTTTCGAATAGCCCGTGAATCGTCGTTACCCGTTGCCCATCAGTGTCAGATAGGAGCAACCTGCTCCCGATGCTTAAGTTCGTAAACCAGCGACGCGGCTCATAAATATATTTGCCCGGGTAAAACCGTTTAGCACGGCTGTCGTTCTTCAAACAAGATTAGACAGATTAATTTTCCGTGTGTTGCAGGGATACTCACCTATTGGAGACGCGGTGTTGGCTTCCCGAAGGCTCACGGTTTCTGGTTCAACAGCAGCTTCGTCTTCCTCGATCAATGGCGGCGGAGGTGCCAGGGGTCGCGACTCGTAGCCCCAATGCTGCCGGAAAGCACGTGCCCCGCCGTCCAATCGAACACGTGGCAACTCGACGAACATCGCATCCCCCAACTGTCAATCAGAACCGGGAATCGTGTTTTCAATGTCAGCAGTCATTTCTACCGTTACTTTAACCCTTTGCGGTCGTGTTACGCTTTTAAATAGGTGTCGCGCTGATTTTCGTTAAGCGAAAAAGTAATACGAAGTAAAACAAATAAGAAGTAAGATAAGTTAACATGTTTTAATTTTATGAAAAAATAAGAACAAATAAATAACTTTGGTGGTTGAGGGTAGATATACGACCGCAAAGGGTTGATTGATTTTCCTGTATTTAATCCCAGAACCTTATCAATTATTACAAAACATTATTAAATGTTTTTGCATTCGACTTGTTATGAAGTTATTGAACGTAATCTAATATTATTATCAATTACAACTGCAATTAATACTAACAATAAGAAGACTGTCTATTCGAATTTCGCATGATTCTGATTTTAACATGGTATTCATTGGTATGAAGAAGTTTAATAAACATTTGGGTAACTGTAAATGAAAAAATTAGAAATCAATCACTACGCGTAATCGACATATTGTATAATTAACGAAACGGTATAAAAATCGTAATTCAAGGGGTTGAGAAAGTGAGAATAATTTAATGAAGAGAGAAAATGCACCTTATGAAAGCAATTTTAGCAAAATAATTTCAGTAAAACTGAAAGCAAGAAAAGTCTTTTACACTAAGATCTAAACGTTCATGGTAACTTGTATATTAATCTATATAAAAAAAGTAATTATTGAAAATGTCTAGGTTTAGAATGAAACTTTTTGAAACAGACATTTGTTTGAATAATATACGCACATATACCATAAGCGCTTGTATATTAGTAGGGCATAATGACGGACATAAATACAAGTTTCGCGTGGCCATCTTTTTATTCGCGGTGCCATCGTGCACGCGTATCAACGACCGTACAATTGTACACATTCTACGTTAATGAACTCTGTTACCCAGATCGTAAATCTGCCAGCGGAAAGACTCGTACAATCTATACGTGTGTCCGTGCTAGCAGGCAGTGATTTTTGTTGACAGTAGCAATTTATTCTCGTCCACGTTAGTGTATAACTAGCGTTCCGGTGAATGTGGCGCCTGGCAACATTTCGTTCGTGCCATCGAATGGAATATAATATCTCAAGCAATGAATTGCGATTGTTTTCAAACAATCAACGGTTTTCGCATTAGACATGCTTGCAAAAAAGGTATTTAACGCGGACGGGATTGCTTCGCGTTAATGTGCAATATATTAATTCGAAACAATGCGCAATAGATTCATTTGTTACAATATGCGATAGATTAATTTCAAACAATGCGCGATATTTTATTTTGAAACAACCTGTAACAGATTAATTTAAAATAATGTGCGAGGTATTAATTTAGAAGAATGTGCAACGGTTGAATTTAAAACAATGTGCGATAGGATAGTTTAAAACAAACTTGCACCAGATTAATTTAAAATAATGTGTATATTAATTTAGTAGAATGTGCAATACATTAATTTAAAACAATGTAAAATTTATCTTCGTTCAGTTAAAAATGAACAAACTAAACTATTCCATATATTACTCTTGTTTCCAATGTGTTGTTTTATAGTTGTTAAGACTTTTAAAAAATTTAATATTTTAGAATAATTACATAATTTATTCGTCTCATAATATCGCATTAAATACTTGCAACTGTCAAGACGTAATACTATTTATTATTACTATATATCGTAAAGTATTCTACCTGCTACATAAACTATCCTTCGTTTATAATTTTGGATCAGACGTATTTTTTATATAATTATAAAAAGACGTTTACAATGAACACATCATTTCTTGATCTGAAAGATGATTCCACAAAATAAATCACAATCAATTAAGATTAGTACCGTGAGGACCCTATTGCCGGCAATGAAATACTGCTAAAATGATCTTGCTATAACCGCGTGTTTAACCCTTTCAGTGCTGATGAAGATGAAATAGGAAAGAAGAGAAGAAAGTTTAGCAAACAAAATATATTGCTAAATTATTCTTGTAGATCTCTATCATATCTATCTATATGAACGAATTCTATTTATACTTTATTATACTATAATTTATTATACTATAATTTTTTATATTATACTTTATTATATTATACCATATTATATTATACTCTATTATATTATACTTGCGTTATATACATATTATAAATTAGATCAAATCTCTCATAGATTAGGTCGAGTCATAACTTCCATTTTTTTAATCACATACTTCGTTCATTTTGATTTATCCTTCTCGTCCTTTTATTTCATTTACTTCGCATCCTTATCTATTCACTAAAAACAAAGCCTCGTCTGTCCCGGTGACTCACACTGGCTGGATACAAACAATAGATTCTACCTTGCTGCATCAGAAGTTATTTACGCCTCGACCTAATACATACACCACTAACTTAACGCGACGATACGGCACTCTGCTGTGCACAACGTACCGACCGAACACTCGGAAGGGTTAAACGTACGAAAATTGTAACGCGAAACAACGTGGCACTCTCGTAATCATAGTCGAGTAAACAACAATACTATTCAACAACACAGCTGCCCATTCATTCGAGATGCTAGCCTAAACTGAATGGATTCAAATCGAGGTGGAATCCGAGACAAGAAAAACTGCAATTAGAGATCGGTGCAGCCGCGGCGACAGAATTCTAAATTGCCTCTGCCAACGGCAGCGTCTGTCAGCCGTTGGCCTCGAAACCGCGAGCAAAGCGGGCCTCTCTTTCGCGAAATGAGCCAAAGGAAACGATTTCCTCGGAAGATTCTGAGAAACTCGGGACGCAAGGTACGCTTCTCCCTCTCTCTCTCTCTCTCTTGGCGACGACACTCACATAACCCCGGACCACGTCCATCCCGGCGGAGCGGATTAACGGGCCATGTAATTAATCCTATTAGAGTGATTCGACGCGATCGAACGGAGAAAGACCGGTTCTACGGATCGGGGCTCGATCCCGATCGAAAGGAGCCGCGAGAAAAAGGAGGCGCCGTTTATTCGTGGAATACCCGGTCGCCGAAGAAGCTGGACAACGACTGGCCGGTGTCTGCCGGTTTGTCTTAAAATACTGTAGATTGACCTGGCGACACGCTGACGTCACTAATTAGAACTCATTGAATGCGGTGTGCATCATTGCCACCGGGCCTCGTGAAATCCCGGGGGAACGGAGACGGATCCCGTGCCACGATTTCTGCGCCGGCTTTAACCCTTTCCCCTCCCGGCACCGACGTGCACCGTCGCCGAGCGAATTGAAGCGTGTCGGTCGCCCTGAAAACGCCGCACGCTTAATCCTTTGGCGGTGCCACATTTTTTTCCATCACGCAACGGAGCTCGCGCTGCGGCCGAATGCAGTCTCAAAGTCTCGGTAAAGTGCGGATCTATATTTATTATATTATTCTTTAACCGGTTAAGTATGTTTGACGACTGTATCCGTCATGGAGATGTGGCAGAATTTTGTGTGATGACGATTATATCCGTCATACGTCAAATTTTGTTACAATTTCATATTTAAATTGCAATTCTGACGGAAACTGAATTATATTCGTTAACATGTTTAAAATGTTTAGAGGTCAAAGACGAAATGAAACAAACAAATGAAAATTGTAAATAATTTGAGTTAGATTCCCTACTATACTTGTCATCGCTTGATTATCGCGACACACATTGGTGTGCGCTTTGCAAAGACGTCGCCACAGTTAACTGGTTAATGCGGCTTATGGCATAAAGTGAGATTAAACGGAAATTAATTATGTCACTGTAAAGAATTTTCTTGATGGCGTAAGGGATTTTGTACTTCTTCAGAATTTATAGAAATATTAGACGAAATGAGAAGTCAATAATAAGTCGTCCATTTTGTTGATTATATGTAATTGATAAAATGTATTAACTGTAAAATTATTTCATATCTTTAGAAAGAATACAATTTTATAATTTTATAAGCTAGAATGTATATTTCATCTGTATGTATATTTCATTCATGTGCTCATATTGAACATACAGTGTAGTGAATATACAGATCATGTATAGTGACAGTATAATTTCGATAAAATTTTCAACATCATGTAAGTTACCAAGAGGTGACAAATTCCTTTTTTAAAGTTTTATTACTGGCCCAAATTGAAAATTGAAGAAATGACTGTTTTTTTTATATTTTTCTATTCTAGGTAATAGCAAAATTTAAGAAAATGTATTTCAGTCATTGTAGAGTAAACTATTTTCCCTAATATTTACAGAGAAATCCAAGTCATTTAGATAAGTTTTAAAAATGTTGTACCATTTAAGAAGCATCGACTCAATTTTGCTACTCACTGTATTATTTATAAATGACGACATGATCTCTCTTAATATAACTGTGGATAAAAATGTCTAAGTTGTCTACGATGTCTAAAATGACTAAAATGTTTAAAGTATCTAAAATGTCTAAAATATTTAAAGTGTCTAAAATCTTTAAAGTATATAAATGTTTAAAATATTTAAAATATCTGGAATGTCTAAAATGTCTAAAATGTCTAATGTCTAAAATGTCTAAAATGTTTAAAGTATCTAAAATGCCTAAAATGCCTGGAATGTCTAATATGTCTAAAATATCTAAAATGTCTAATGTCTAATAGGTCTAAAATGTTTAAAGTATCTAGAATGCCTAAAATGTCTAAAACGTCTAAAATATCTAAAACGTCTAAAATGTCTAAAATGTCTAAAATGACTAAAATATCTAAAACATCTAAAATTCCTAAACGTTAAAAATATCCAAAACATCTAAAATGCCTAAAGCATCTAAAATGTTTTCAAATAAACACAAATCGAAAGCAGGAAAGCGATTAATTACGCGAGAATGGTACAGCAATATCGCCTCGTGAATTGGTATTGTTTCGAGGTGCAATTTTGTACCGCTTTTAATGAAATGCTCGTTCTGCTTGATTCGAAACGCGTAGGCGCGACTGCCTAGAACCTCGTAAATTGCGACGAGCTATACAAAGTGGCGAATAAAAAAAACCGTGACAATGTATCACGGCAGCCTATTACAATAGTAAATGAACGGTCGCAAGTGCGTGAAAAGAGAGAGAGGGAGAGAGAGAGAGAGAGAGAGAGAGAGAGAGAGAGAGAGAGAAAGAGAGAGATAGAGGGGGAAAGCGAACGAACGATCCAAGGAAACGAAGAGAGACAAAACCGGCACGGGAAATTATTAATTTCGATTTGTTTGGAGCGCTCGATTGGCCACATGGCTTCCAATTATTTGCCAATTACCGTTCCGAACGAATTTCTGCCCGCACAATCGACGAAACAGACGCATTTTGCAACTGGTCAACCGAATATTCGCGACACACGCGCATACGCTTATTGCGGTGGTTGTTTGCTTCGGTGATTGATGCGGGGCGGTTCGACGATTCGAATAGTTTTGTAAACTGCTTGATCGCTGCTTTAACGCAACGGGTGTCTCATTAATATCGCGAGTCTTTAAACGTTAGAATTTAACCCTTTTAGCGCCGAACAACGATATAATATCGTCGCTCGCTAAACTTGCGAAAAGCGCCAACGACGATATATCATTGTGAACGCGTCGGTGATTTATTTGCGCAAAAGACTTGTTATCGCGAAAATTTATTATCACGAAAGAACTGAGTCTTAAAATAACTTCTTAAAACGTCATAAATGGTTCAAATTCGTTGCAACAAAATTAAAACAATTGTTTTTATTACATTTTATGGTGTTTGGTTCTAAGGCTCTGTATACGCTGGAAAGATAAGGTAGAAACTCGAAACCGGATAATTTCTTTAAAACGTAATCGCAATCTGTTCATCATAGACATCAGACAGCTTTGATCATTTTATTAAAAATTATTGAAAATCAAGTACTTATATACTACGTGACCTACATAAAATTGATCAAACGATGATTAGGGTAAATACTGTTTGCAGAAGAGAAACATGTTTCTGTATTTCTCATCATGGATTGTATTACTGTTATTCGTAACATTTTCAATAAATATTGAAGTAAAATTTATATTACATTACTCTTCCTTTCTCCCATAATACACTGCATTTTGAATTTTTTAAATATCTTTCTTAGTTCGCTTTTTATGAGCTTTATTGCAAACCTTAGTAAATTCGTGCGATTATTTTCGCATGGATATCTGTTTTCGCGCGGCATTAACCCTTTCGGTACGAGCACTCTGTCCGCCATGACACTCTCGCTGTACGAGGCCCCGCGCCGAAAATTGCTGCCGCACACGACGAGTCCTCCTTTATAAGAAAATATTTCCTAAGCGTTAAAGAAAAACTGTGCTTAATAAAACGACATTTTTCAACAAAAGTGTTGCTTGTAACTTAAGAGATGTTCAGAGGTACTTATATAAAATATTAAGATTTATTTATATAAAATTCTGTTATTTATGCCGGTCATCGCACGTGCGCCGGATATATCCGGCGCTCGTCCACAGCGGTCGTCGCGTGGACGCCGCATATATCCGGCACTCGTACCGAAAGGGTTAAAGGGTTAAACTTTAGAATTTAAGCGTCAGAAAAATTGTGCGATTCGGTTGTAAGATATGAGAGTTACGTAGACATTGGTTTTGTAACTTAATTAGTTGGTAATAATGCTTGCAATTTTGCTGTTGATGCGATCATTTTTCTCACAAATGTGTAAACTCTGAACTCGGCTCATCAATCTCTCTCATATATTACAACCGAGTGTTAATTAAATTGCAAAAAGGAAAGATCGTCAGTATGCTAAAAATGTTGACGACGCAAAATGTAAGAGAAAGGGGAAATCAAAGTTTATATTTTCTTAAATTTTTACTAGATAAATGAATTATAAATTTGAATATCACACTTGAGTCATGTTACAGCTGTATAATTAATACATCAATGGTACTAATAGATAACATTATATGTACTAATAGAATTTATATGATTTTGAAACATTGAAAGTGAAGCAATGCTATTGTTAGTTTTAAAATTATTATTCTAAAATTATAAATTATAAGTGATGAAAAATAAAAGCACTATGATATTATATTCCTATTATACTATGTTACGTAATTATTCATTTTACAATGCTTTGTTTTTCGTTTTCTTATGGAAATCAATATTTATTTTTGTGGTTTTTCACGTTTGTATTGTTCATTCAAATTTGGAATAATTTAAAATTTCCTTAAACAATGTTCAATGCGAATTTAAAAACTAATAATAACAATAATAAAAATGAGTAACATCGAACATAAATGAACAATAATCAAATGAGTAACACATGTATATTCATGTAAAAATTATGTATTTCCTAAATAAACCACACGGTTCAAAACATTGATAAATAAATAAATAATTCACGTATGCATTTTTCTACATTGTTGCAACAAACTTGAAAATTTCTAACTGATACGAAACTTTTCAAAGCAATTTCTATTAATCACGTAAAATTTATTCGCAAATTCGTAAACCACATACCACTAAAAATGATTGCTATTGCAGCATAACACAAACACCAGTGCAATAAACATGTCAAAAGACATCCGACAATGCACTTCATATAGCACAGCGTCTCCTTGCAGCAGAACTAACAATGAAACAACAATAAAATCTGAAATGCGCCTACAATACGCCATTCACCGAAAAATCCCGACATCGCAGACAGCAAACAACAAATACGCGCGCGATTCGAAAGACCCGAAAGGAAAAATAAAAAATTCGTTACACGCGGAGCAAGCAACAAATTTTTTAACCGAACGTTCGATCGTACGCTGCCGGCGCGGCGCCGACGCGGCAAAACAATTTTTCCATCGTACGCCACACGCCGTTGCCCGAAAATTCCAACGACTTCATTCGATCGCCAAATTATTCCAATCCAATTACCCACGGACCTGAATATAAATGAAAAATCCATTAACGCGAAACGTATCCCGTTTTTCCTGTCCATCTGTTGCACCGTTCGCGCGGCGGATTATCGCGCGTCGAAAGAGAGGGTCGGCGAAGAGACAGATGGCGTGTCAGTTAACGAAAAAAAAAAAGAAAAAAAGAAAAAGAGAAAAAGAAAAAAGAGCCGAGCCGTGCAAGAAGAGCTTAATTTTTGCAAAGTTGATTTTCATCGTGACCGATTCGAGCGGCCAACGGACGGGTGAGAGAGGGTCCCTGCGATTTCGGATCGATCGGCCGGCCGGCCGAACGAGCCGCGATTGCAGTTAGCCCCGCGTTAACTGCAATTATCAGGCTGCCGCGAACGAATGCGTCCAATTACATGATCCAGTATTGGCCGCGAACATCGGCGCGCAACAATCCACCGGCTCCCGCCAATTAGTGTTTGCATTCTTCTCGAACGAATCCCGCGGTGAATACATGACCCCGTTTGCCTCCGAGGTGTTCCATTAACGCAATTACTCTCGACACTAATTCCGGCTTTGCGAGCCGGCGGCCGCTCGCGCGCCTTTTCTCCGTTTTCGTCCAAGTCGGCTGTGGCGCTGCCTAATGTCAGTTCCGCCGAAATTTCGACGGAAATCGCTGCGAAATCGTTCCACGTCGCTCCATTGTACGCGAAATCGCGCCGTAATTGCTGCGCGCTCCGAGTAATCGGGAGACCCGGCTCCGCCCGTGGTTCCGCTATTTTTTAAGGCGGGTAGTTTTTAATTAACATTGCCATTGGGAATAGCGGAGCCGAATAATTACTCGATTGGGAATAGCGATGTAATTTAACGAAGTTATTTCACGACTCGGAAATGGAAACTTTGAAACGCAGTGCGTCCAGAAGATAAAATTCACAATAGAAGATGACTGTCATTGTATCTGTTTATCTCGGTCCAGAATTTGATTAATTAGATAATTCTATGATAATTCACGATCAACGACCATCAACGTCAAATTCAGATCCACGCCCTTAACACTAATGGATGTGGATCGCATTAATTTTTTGATTGACATCGAAAAAGCATCTTTATTGTAATGTATTGAAACAAACTGATTCCTGAAACACGATTTTAGTCGAGTAATATTTCGAATCAAATTTTACTCTTGTAATATTTCTATTAAATCTTTCAAATTAAATTTTATTCAAGTAATATTTTAAATAAATTCTCCGGATACAATTTTCTTCCAGTAATATTTTAAATAAATTCTTCGGATACAATTTTCTTCAAGTAATATTTTAAATAAATTGTACGAATACAATTTTCTTCCAGTATTACTTTGAAGAAACTAGTGCTATTTTTGATACTTAATGCCTGAAGTATCAAAATTGATACCTGGTTTTTTTTTCTAAATAAATATGTAAAATAAATATTGTGACTTTTTAAGCTATTTTTCCCTTCATCTAGACCCTCAAGCAAACACAGTAATATTAAAAAAAAATCACTTTCGTAAATCAGGCTACTAAGGGTTAAATAAATTATAGGAATCAAATTTTATTCCAGTAATATTTTGAATAAATTCATCGAATCAAATTTTATTTCAGTAATGTTTTGAATAATCTATTTGAATCAAATTTTACTACAATAATATTTTGAACAAATTTATCAAATCAAATCTTATTTCAGTAATGTTTTGAATAATTTATTTGAATGAAATTTTACTCCAATAATACATCGAATAAATTCTTTGAATCAAATTTTACTCCAATTTCGAATAAATTCTTTGGATCAAATATCGTTCGAAAAATATTTGAATGAATTCATCGAATACCGCTTCAAATAAATTTGTCAAATATTGTCGAACTCTAATGTACACGATGCAGAAGAATTCAAGTATCCTCCACTATAATAAATACAAACTGTCTACTCTCATTTATGAATAAAATCACTTTTCTTGGGAATCGTTGCGATCGACTTCGGACAGTGAACGCGTTAAAAGGTTATTAAATTGTGAACGACATCGGCGCGAGAAAAGCGAAAGAGCAGCTTTCTAAACGGAGCGGTCTAGGAGCAGGACGAAATTCCTCTGGACAGGGACAAGAAGCATCACGGACAGCCGAACGAACGGCCGTTCTAACTACGTGCGTGGAAACCGAACGATGCACCGGGCTTTTCGAGACGAGGCACGAAGAGGACGTCGTCGCCGTCGCCGTCGCCGTCGCCGTCGCCGTGGAGCATCGGGGTGGGTTGGAAGAACAGGGCGAAGACTCATCGCGGACGAAATTGCATTACACGGGAACGTGAAGGCTCAAAGGAGCGAGCGGTTGTCTAACCGTCTGGCTGAATTCGCAGGAGCAACATCCTTCGGCAGCCAGCCGAAGAAACGAAAACGAGCGAGACTCGGGCAAAGATGCCGCCTGCTTCCTCGCTAATTCAATCCTTCTGATTCGATCCCCCTCTCCCAGCCAACCCCGTTTCCCTTGTCTCGCCGGCCGTCTCGAGCTAAGGAAACAATTAGTCACGAGCTTTTGAGCGCCGAGTTTGCTGACATCGGAGCTGGGACACTTGACGAGCTACGAGTGCTCAACGCATGATTGCTGTTTGTTCTGGATTTAGGAATTCGTGAACTGTGCGGGTGCAGCGGAATTATATAGACGTTTATGTACTGGCTCGCAGCAATTGAGTGTGTCGAGTCTTGTAGGCGATGTTAGGGACTCTCTATGAGTTGGTTCGCGAAGGAGTCGATTTGATGAAATTCGTT